>NC_135549.1:31937331-31992331 GCF_964340395.1 Glandiceps talaboti | reverse complement strand
AGTAAGAGTCTATGGTTCATGCATAGACCCTCCAAGGTAAGAGTCTATGGTTCACGCATAGACCCTCCACAGTAAGAGTCTATGGTTCACGCATAGACCCTCCACAGTAAGAGTCTATGGTTCATGCATAGACCCTCCAAGGTGAGAGTCTATGGTTCATGCTTAGACCCTCCAAGGTGAGAATATATGGTTCATGCATAGACCCTCCAAGGTGAGAATCTATGGTTCAAGCATAGACCCTCCACGGTGAGAATCTATGGTTCATGCATATACATACAATGTAATTAGTGTTGTTAACTTATCAAAACATAAATACACCACAGCAGAATCCCGGATCTAATAACTTCGTTTACTGTTAGAACACGACACATTTTAACATTGAGAATGACTGTTACTGTTTCATTATAAGTTCCACAAATCAAGGAGGCTTATAGAGTCCCCCTTTTACCTCCATTCACAGAATATAAACAAATCGATATAAAAACATTTCATGAACCTGCATCAAATGCACCCACTGTTGTTCTGTATCAGTCTTTCCCCGGTTCACTTCATTCAAGCAAACTCACTTTTGGGGGTTTTTTTCGCAGGTTGTACCTCAGTGTAATGCTAGCTATACACGAGATGGCTTTTTTATTTTTTTTGAAGATTTTGCCTTTGGATGTAAGGCTATTCGTTCAGCTTTCTTTGATTCCCGGTTATAGAACTCTGTGATCAGTTTTGGTTTCATCTTGGTTCTTATGAGAATATACATGATAAAATAGAGAACCAATGAAATCACTGTTGTACTAGTCGTTAGAACAATGAAGGAGCGACGGAAAAGTTCATTATTCATAGAGACACATGATGTTTGCTCGCCACATTTTGTCTCCCATACTGCACAGGTAAACTCGACAATATGCTGACTGACAAGAACGCCCGGTACATAACCTGAAAGAGAATATGATAACTCAAAATTGTTGTTACATCACTTCACTGTATCCATGGAAACACACGATTTTACTTCTTGAGTACAGCTCATAGGGCGATGTCATGCTTGACATTTTGTCTATCTCCAAATTAAGAGTCAAATTATACGAAGATATATGTTATGATTACACACAATCACAAACTTGATGGAGACAGAGAGAGAACAACGACAGAGAGAGATAGGGAGAGATCGAGGGGAGAGAGACAGACAGAGAGAGATCGAAGAGAGAAAGAGACAGAGGGAGAAAGAGACAGGGAGAGATCGCGGGGAGAGACAGACACAGGGAGAGCTGATCGGATTTGTCATGATGTTAACTGCTCTTATCGATCAGTCTGGAATTTTTATACTTACTGAATAGGTAGATGAATATATTACGAATACCCAGGGCGAATGACTTGTACTTTTCTTCTACACTCCTGAATAGAAAGCAATACAA
Source organism: Glandiceps talaboti (assembly GCF_964340395.1). Taxonomy (NCBI): domain Eukaryota; kingdom Metazoa; phylum Hemichordata; class Enteropneusta; family Spengelidae; genus Glandiceps; species Glandiceps talaboti. The sequence goes on along the minus strand of NC_135549.1, from coordinate 31,990,928 downwards.
GATATAATTATTTTATATTATATATACAATTTCTATCAGCTTCGAGGTACATTTTTGATAAGGCCTAAAAACTGACATCAACTTAAAAAGACAATATAAAACTATACTGTTCTTTCAATCTGTAATGGCTATACATCTGATGGGAAACCAATAACACGGAGACCATATCGAAAACTGTGACAATGGAAAACATAACTACCTGAACTAAACACTCGCATATAAAAACAAAACAATCTACCTACCCTACCCTACCACTGTACCAGTCCTATTCTAAATAGCGTCATCGGAACCACACAATTTTATTTAGGTCTAACCTTGTCTTTATATTTTTATTAAAATTTTCTTCGTGTTGAAGAAAGCATGTTTCCACCATACAAATTCGTTTTAGTTTATTCCCTGGCTTTACACAGACCCTATACTCGTGTAGCGGCTATGGTTTACCAAGTGGGTTATACTTCCATGGGTTTACAGCAGTACGAAGTGTATATTGTATTACATCGACAGGATTAACAATTCCCACATCACATCATGAACATTTACTTTAACGTGTCCATGACAACCATGAGTACTTGTGTTTACATTGTGGTTTAATCTCTTTCACTCACATCAGTAGCAGCTTTGAAATCCATCTATTAGATATTGTATATTGGTTGAATATAAAGTATTTTACTCATATACAACAAAGATATCAAGGTGAACTGTGTAGCCTACCTCATTGTAATGACCATATTTGGAACCATTCCGCCATGGGTTGCCATGGCAAAGATTACAATACATACAAAGAATAATAGCAAGTCTCTCCAATGGCACGAGTCATTCGGACATAACCCTTCTACTGCAGTGGAATCACGTGACATGGAGCTGTTATCCATCGGATCAAATACACAACTACAATCTTCGTAGTTCTAGGCATAAACAGGAAAGACATATGGATAAGGCACTACACTACACAACACAACACAACACAACACAACACAACACTGCACATCACAACACAGCACAGTACAGTACAGCACGGCACGGCACAGCAAATGCAATAGATAAATTTTGTTACAAATCATAGTCAAACATACTGCATAACACAATGCAATGCAACATCGTTGCAAATTACATTCAGACACCATACTACAACACAATACGGACTGAGCACGCAATTATGTACTTATAGTCTAAAAGGCCATGCGTTTAGTATAGTAAGTCATGATTACATTGTATTATTGTTTATTATTAGACTTCTATAGTACCTTAACCTCCGTATCCGTTCCAAGATCTGAACAGCCAGCATAGCAAGGTGAAAAGTAATTATTGCCATCTTGTCCACATACAGGCTGGAAATGGTCAGTGCTGCAATCACAGTGTTCATTGCATGTTGACTTCAGGTCTTCATTTTGCCTAGGGATGTGTCAAAGTAGGAATCAGAATCACGTGAACAGAACTGAAAGAATCTGGTAACGCTAGCAACCATTATCAAAACAACACGACATAATAAGGGCCTATAATGACTACAGGTGGTTGATACTGGTAACAAGTGGATTCAAACTTTTGATTAGCAAGTACATAAGTAAGTATTTACGAATGTTGCAATGTTGATATCTAAATCATTTGAAGAGTGTTAGCCTGCTTGAACACGGTACTAAACCCGGGTGTAAAAATTGAATCCACATTTGTGTTCACCAAGTAGTGATCACGTAACTTAAAGATTGGCTAAATTAAACTTGTCGTTCACAGACCCTTGCGTATCGTAATATTTATCACAATGTCTGACAATGAATAGTTGTATAACACTAATCACAGATTACAGAAGTCACTTTTCACCCTGGAGATTATATCTCAACAGTTTGTGTGTCAACTATATGTATTACACGTTTGGACACTATCGGACCCACACGTCGACAACAAGGCTAGTAGCCATAGCTTATTACCGGGTTTAAAATTAAGAGTATAAACTTTTAAGGTAGCCAATGAAGTAATGTTATTAATTCGACAAACTCCGCAAATATGGGATTTTCTTTCTGTTGTAAAATGCAATGAGAAAAACTTGTAAATCTATTTAACATGATTATATATTTTGGAGCATAAAGCAAAGAAAAACCTGTTTCGGAGACTGAATTCTCGTTTCTCAACTGTAACATCATATCATTGTTGGACTTATATGCAAACACTTGGCTATCTGCACATTTACGTGTCTGGTTAATAACTCTATAGGGGGCACTGGCAACATAAATCATACTATTGTTACCCCGTACAATCTCAGACTACTGTAGGATATATTGCGTGGTACAGTGGTCTGAGATTCAATATCTGCCTTATAATAGAGGGGGTCTGAATGTCTCAAACTATGAATAGAAGGCTACTCACTGTACTATACCGTGATTTTGACTGTGATACGATACTCCTTCACACTGGAAAAGGAACAGTAAGCCTGAACTGACAGCAGCTAATAGTGTGAGGAGAATAACTACTTTGGAAATACCAACCAACGAAAGTCGTAGTTTCTTCATTATGTAACCAGTAATAATTGTAGCAGGTACAATCAGCAATAACCACACCAAACCTTAATAGTTTAGAAATTGAAATATGGTAGGGTTAATTAAGAATTACAAAATACATGCAGTTCACGATATACCATGTACATTTGTGATGTTCCCGAATACAACTTCTCGCCTTGTCATTCCATAAATACACTATATTAAAACAGTGGTCCCAAGGAGTAAGTTTTGTAAAGTTACAGAAAGAAGGAATAAATATGTAAATTAGTAAGTAAGTAATAAGTAAATAAAATTATAATATCCACAATATGAGACGAATATAACACTAGAAATCGACATGTTATAATTACTGCTAAACGACAAGTTTAAAAAATGTGTAAAGTTCAGTTGAGATAAAAATGTCCATACAAAAGACAGCATAGAAAAAACGAATACGGACACATTATGATAATGTAAGAAAAGTGAGTAAAAACAAACCAAACCCCCATGAAATAATCAATCCGAAATAAAACTGAATTAAATGTAAACAAAACAGAGCACGAGAAGCTATACAAATTCAAGTTTTATTACTATTCTACATACCTATGGTAGCGTATGCCATGCGTGGTTTCATTAATAGCAGGTTTTGAAAATACTTTGGCAAAAGAAACACCACAACAACGGGACGACTAATCGTGTAGCCTAACATTGCCACCATTAAAACTGTGTTGGTTAACAGTCTTCCAGACGCCTTTGTGTACCCTGAGAGAGAGAGAGAGAGAGAGAGAGAGAGAGAGAGAGAGAGAGAGAGAGAGAGAGAGAGAGAGAGAGAGAGAGAGAGAGAGAGAGAGAGAGAGAGAGAGAGAGAGAGAGAGAGAGAGAGAGAGAGAGAGAGAGAGAGAGAGAATTTTAAACTACGGTTTATAGCCTCTATTTCGACTTACACGACAACCTCAGTACAACGAGACATAAAAAAACCTATTAGCAATCACATTACAATTATAATATAATAAGTACTAGAAGCTCTTCCTAGTAATCCATCAGCCTGTGAAAGTGTACATGGTACGTCATAGAAACTGAACAGAACAAAACAAAACAAACCAAAGCAAAGCAATCCAAAACAAATAAGATAAACAAATAAACAACACAACACAACGCAACGCAACGCAACGCAACGCAACGCAACACAACACAACACAACACAACACAACACAACACAACGCAAAAAAGTTATGTTACCACGCGTAACTCAACTGTTTCATCGAAAGCTATTTTTTCATTCCTTGATCATAAAAAACATTCCCATTTTTTGTGTATCTGATACTTCTTATTTGTTATTCAATAAGTATGTTATCTTTCAGACATTGCCCAGAATAGGAGAGATGCAAAATTAATTTGGATGTATCCATCACTCATTGCATAATAGAATTTCGTCGATTGCATAACACGTACCGCCAATAGTCTGAACAGCGCCCCTTCCGGATAACGTAGAATCAGATGGAAAGGTGACAAGTAATCGACTTTTTGTTGAAATGGGCACACGTTTGGGTAATGTCCTTGGAAAACACATCATAGGTATGGAAGATACTAGGATGAAAACAATACCAGCAGCAACGACTAACCACCATACACCAACCCAGTGTGGATCAGTTTTCGGTATGTTAATATCAGAAATATCTATTCTGTAAAAATCAACGTGAATGTAGTGATAGACCGATCCAAGTACAAATCCCAGTGGAATTCCAATTCCCCATGCAGAATGAAGGATACCTTGACGTTGAAAGAGAAGGAAATAATTACTTTTCGAAAAATAGAAAAGCTGCAAGAAAGGCATTAACAACAACAAATAATACAGCTGCGAACAGATAATGGGCAAAGACACAGTCGTCGTCGTCGTCATCATCATCATCATCATCATCATCATCATCATCATCATCATCGTCATCATCATCATCATCATCATCAACAACAACAACAACAACAACAACAACAACAACAACAACAATTTAAAAATTAAATCCGGCACTTACCAATATAAAGAGGAGCATTATCACCACCGAAGTCATCAATATAGGAAGTCATTAGTGTGCTAACTGGTGCATATCCAATACCGCTTATAAATTTCCCGACCAAAAAGCACAGGAAAGCCAAATGACTATCTCTGGTGCCTTTCCAAAGCACTTCGGGGAGTACAACGTTATCACAGGAATCAAGTAAGTCAGTCAAGTCAGTCTCATCAGCAAGGCAACGGCTCGTGATGAAAGTGGCGCCCTCAGTGTCTGCTATTGTCTCATTAGTTTTCAAACCACGACTGTATTTATCCGTCAGAAATTGAGGAAGCAACATAATTGAAAGACCTATGGCCATTAATATTCCACCAAATGCAATCCATCTAGGTCGGTGATCAAATCTCTTACCACAGAAATAAGTGACGAACGGTAATGCCAAGACTGTACCCATCATACCAACCGATGCTAGAAATCCCACTTGGATTGAATTAAAACCGTATCTGATACCAACTGATGTAATAACGGAAACCATAACTGACACGAGCCATGCAATATTAAAATTAAAGAAATATGCACCGGCAACAAAACAGCCTAAACCTTGAAAACAGCCCCCCTTGTTGTTGACCTTATTATGTTTGCTATGTGACGTCTTGTTGGTGCCGACAGTATTTTGAGTGTACTTGGTCTCGCAAAGGAGACGCGTCTCTACATCACCAACCGGAGCTACTTCACCCGACTCACGATCAGCAGATTCCCTAGTATCTGAAGAAAAAAAGAACACATCATGTGTAAGTTAGAATTCAACGGTCAAGCAGTATGTGCTAAACCATGTTTTCTATCTAGGCCCCATTGCCCGTTTACATGAAATGAGATGAGTTTATTACTAGTAAGTATATATACATGAAATGAGATGAGTTTATTACTAGTAGGTATATACATGTATAACAAATATATCAAAGGTGTCTTAAATAATACTGTATACATTATCATTATGAAAACACGTAGCTTGCAAACCATCGCAATGCATATTTGAGACTGTATCAAAGACAAAACAAACATATTTGCGATGGGGGTGGGGGTGGGGGTGGGGTGGCGGCAATTGTGTGTAAAATGGTACAGGGTTGGGGACTAGTACGAGACCTTCAACATCCAAGTGTTGTTATACAAACCAAACATCCCCAAAAGAAGTTCTTATACTAACTGACTGTATCGCACAGGTTCCATAGCATGGATTACTTTGAAGTGGTCCATTTACAAGAACAAGACGTCAAAATTTGGCATTGTCAACACTCAGTACAATCAGACATTGACGTGATTTCAATAAACAAAACATTGTATTACGGCCTGAATATCTTATACATGTTCATGATGAAAAGTAAACCCTTTCTCATACCGTATACGAACAAAAAAAATCATGTTCAGCTGACCCTCCCCGTATGGTCGCAAATGGGAGTCCCCCACCCCCCTCGATTTGGAATAAGTAAATTGCGCTATCCTATACAGCGAGATAACAATACATTCCGCTGTTGTCCTTGTACTGTGGTAGCTAACTCTAGGTTTCAAACACAAAATATTGACTGTGACTCAATAAAATCTTATCATACACATAGTACAGTAATAAAACACAAAGATTTTAAAGTGCAATATTTAAAAAGGTGCAACATGTGTGAATAAATGTAAAGCCCAAGTGTTTCTTTTTTCCCTACAGCTCGGTATTTCGATTCACGACCATGCATTGTGCATATTTTGTTGATGTGAACTCGTGGCCTGGCGGCTTAGTGATTAACTATAGACAATGTTTAGAGTTTACTCGGTCATAAGGTATTCAACACAAAGCTTAAGGACTATATTGGATTTTTATAACAGATTAATGTCAACTTTAAAAAAGTAGAAATATGCAAATTTTTCTTACTAAGAAGTTTATCGAAAATGCAATTGAATATATATTTAGATATGTTGTTAATTATCAACACATTGTGAAAGTTTCAAATTGAGTGATCAGGTCGCCCTGTACAGTTGTTATCAAACTATGACTGTCCAAAGGATAGTGTGATAAGACGCCATGTCATACAACGTCAACGAATACTGTATGCCGATAGTGATAATAATATCGTATTCACTGACTGACTTTTATTGTCTCTTGTAAACCCGTATTTCTAATAAATCAAATTCAAAGTACGCGTAAACACAATGATACAGCCATCTTTATAATAACTTACCTTTTATATTTGAGATGAGTGGAACTATTTCCTTCGGAGAATCGGTTTTCTTGCTGTCCGCCATTTTAACCAACTCAACCTATTTTAGTAATAATTGTTAGAATTATTATTAGACACGTATACGTAGCGGTTAAAGGTCACGATGCACTCAGTTCTCCCACCTATGGAACGTTGCAAAATACAAATACTATAAAAAGGGGCTTCTCTCCGTACATTTCAGAAAGTAAGATCGTCAGAATATATATACGCATGTTACGTTACAGAAAGTAAGATCGTCAGAATACACGCATGTTACGTTACAGAAAGTAAGATCGTCAGAATATACACATGTTACGTTACAGAAAGTAAGATCGTCAGAATATACGCGTGTTACGTTACAGAAAGTAAGATTGTCAGAACATACGCATGTTACGTTACAGAAAGTAAGATCGTCAGAACATACGCATGTTACGTTACAGAAAGTAAGATCGTCAGAACATACGCATGTTACGTTACAGAAAGTAAGATCGTCAGAACATACGCATGTTACGTTACAGAAAGTAAGATCGTCAGAACATACGCATGTTACGTTACAGAAAGTAAGATCGTCAGAAACTTTGTAAAGGGAATATTCTGAGTGTTTTATATGGTATAAGCAAGCAGTGTACAGCGTTTTAGTCAATTTGTCAGTTTGTATTGTAATGACATGCTGTGACTTATTAGAACAGGTAGCGTTTTGTAACAGTGTCGTCGACAAAATGCTTAAAGAGTCTTGTTGGTACATTAGGAAAGTATCACATGCCGATGAACGACCCAATACTATCCTGTAATGTATAATTAACTTTGAACCAAGTTGACGTTGGTGAACCGAAACACTCATGTCTACTATATACCAAAGTTGTATATGCCTATATACAGTTAATTATTAAAAGGCAAATATATGGCTATATACAATTCACAATGTATAGTATACGATAACAACAGTTCTAAATTCACACATCGACTTCAATACTATGTGAACAAAAGCCCTCCACATTCCCACACCACTGCGAACATCTTAGTACTACTACTAATCGTAAAATAATCCACTTCCACAAGAGGACAGTCTTTCAAGCGAGATCTTCTTCGAATTCATCTACCAGATTGTAGTATTGTACAGTTCAGCTGCGCCTGTAAAAACTGGTATTTCCACTAAAATATAACATACAATGCATGAAGTTGAAAGTACTAACAAACGAATATTGATGATGAAAAATACGAGAACTAGCTGTCTTGATCCCTTGTACACGCTCACATGTACAAGGAGAGTGAATCAGTCTTGAATCTTTGACACGCTCACAAGGAGAGTGAATTCGTAGGTGGAAGACTGTCCGTGTCTCAAAACAACTACGTTGCTTCGAGTCATACGGCGATAAAGTCACCATAACAGTACGGATAGAGTAATGTGAGCGCCCTCACACAGTAAGATTCTTAATTATATAGTCAAAGCATCAGCATGGGAAGAGAAAATGTAAATCGATGATAATATTGCCAGGGCTTGGAAGTCTCGTTGCAAAAGAGGGGAAGCATAATCTTGAGCTGATATTGCTTTGAAGAAACTGGTTTGCAGATAAAAGCCAAACATTGGAGTTAAAGGTACGACTTTGTGTATGTATGCATATAAATACGCGCATGAACAACCTAGCTCACTGGACGGACGTGGCTTGTTTTCTAACATGTATCAGGGCCAGAGCTACTGTATCGTAACATATACGAGGGTTACTGCGTTGTGCAGATGAAAGGGCGATTCCTGTGAGAATATTTGAATACGTATACTCCTGCGATCAGAGCACTTTGATGAGAGATTAAAAAACACACACGATCCAGACGATTTAAATGATGAAGCATTTAATGCAAACTACATTTCATAGGTAAACATACGTTCAATATCTTAAAATGTAAATAGCCATACTATATAGACCAAAGTATATGTATGTGTAATAACAGTGTGTACAATATCTTATAATGTAAATAGCCATACAGATCTAACTATATATATGTGTAATAGCAGTGTGTACAATATCTTATAATGTAAATAGCCATACAGATCTAACTATATATGTATGTGTAATAGCAGTGTGTACAATATCTTATAATGTAAAAAGCCACACAGATCTAACTATATATGTATGTGTAATAGCAGTGTGTACAATATCTTATAATGTAAAAAGCCACACAGATCTAACTATATGTATGTGTAATAACAGTGTGTACAATATCTTATAATGTAAAAAGCCACACAGATCTACCTATATGTATGTGTAATAACAGTGTGTACAATATCTTATAATGTAAATAGCCACACAGATCTACCTATATGTATGTGTAATAACAGTGTGTACAATATCTTATAATGTAAAAAGCCACACAGATCTACCTATATGTATGTGTAATAACAGTGTGTACAATATCTTATAATGTAAATAGCCACACAGATCTACCTATATGTATGTGTAATATCAGTGTGTACAATATCTTATAATGTAAATAGCCACACAGATCTACCTATATGTATGTGTAATAACAGTGTGTACAATATCTTATAATGTAAATAGCCATACAGATCTAACTATATGTAATGTGTAATAACAGTGTGTACAATATCTTATAATGTAAATAGCCATACAGATCTAACTATATGTATGTGTACTAACAGTGTGTACAATATCTTATAATGTAAATAGCCATACAGATCTAACTATTTGTATGTGTAATAACAGTGTGTACAATATCTTATAATGTAAATAGCCATACAGATCTAACTATATGTATGTGTAATAACAGTGTGTACAATATCTTATAATGTAAATAGCCATACAGATCTAACTATATGTATGTGTAATAACAGTGTGTACAATATCTTATAATGTAAATAGCCATACAGATCTAACTATTTGTATGTGTAATAACAGTGTGTACAATATCTTATAATGTAAATAGCCATACAGATCTAACTATATGTATGTGTAATAACAGTGTGTACAATATCTTATAATGTAAATAGCCATACAGATCTAACTATATATATATGTGTAATAACAGTGTGTACAATATCTTATAATGTAAATAGCCATACAGATCTAACTATTTGTATGTGTAATAACAGTGTGTACAATATCTTAAAATGTAAATAGCCATACTATATAGACCAAAGTATATGTATGTGTAATAACAGTGTGTACAATATCTTATAATGTAAATAGCCATACAGATCTAACTATATGTATGTGTAATAACAGTGTGTACAATATCTTATAATGTAAATAGCCATACAGATCTAACTATATGTAATATGTAATAGCAGTGTGTACAATATCTTATAATGTAAATAGCCATACAGATCTAACTATATGTATGTGTAATAGCAGTGTGTACAATATCTTATAATGTAAATAGCCATACAGATCTAACTATTTGTATGTGTAATAACAGTGTGTACAATATCTTATAATGTAAATAGCCATACAGATCTAACTATATGTATGTGTAATAACAGTGTGTACAATATCTTGTAATGTAAATAGCCACACAGACTTGTTGATGCTGTTCAAACTAACGTTGAATATCTCATATCTAACTTGAATTTCAAATATTGCATACCGTAGGAATAGTTTTCGTTGTATAAATGTATACAAATTTGTAAACTTAGCCCTAATATTGAAAACCATTATGTTTTATATTAAATCCTATCTGTAATGTCAATCCAATATAAGTAAGAACGATTATAAACTAAAATAATAAACTCATGTTGCATTCACAACGAAATAATTTATATCGGGATGGTCGACTGCATTGACTGTCATACACTTCAACCTGAGTTCTTTATTGTACATTAACATCAGGTGTAAATTTAAAGATCGCTTTTTGCTCAGTGTTGTAGTGAAAATGATGGGTGATATTTTGGGGAACATATAGTCTATAAAATAAAGAGTATTCGAGTTCAAGGTCTGTATAAACAATATAGGTCTGTATAAACATAGTTGTAATGTAAATAGCCATATAGACCTATATTTGATTTGCGAACGAGGACCCAACCAAGCTTATGTTATGGGATTTCTCTCCCTCAATTTACTTTGATTGATATTTGATAATAAAGTGGAATTTCTCTCAAGGCCATTTCACGTTGTTCCACAATGCTTGATTTAAAAGCTAGACTAGCAGTCAGTAATGACTGAATAAAACACCATTCTCTTTCAATGTTCCATTTCCTGTTTTCGATGTTACCACGGTTACGGTTGAGATATCGATCTCTCCCTCGATGCTTTCACCTTCTTTCTTCGGTTATTGTGTGTCGTTGTTATGACAACGGCGTTGTCGTGGCAGTGCAGCATAGCTACGTGTTGAGCTAAAAGGTACAGATATCGAAGGAATTCTAATTTCAAGAAATAATGTGAAAAGGACACGTGAAAGAATGAGTAGTCATATTGGTATTGGTATTGTTAAATGAAGGTAAAGGTATTTACTTGTATTCACCGGATAGTGGTGAGTGTTGAGCGAGTCCAAGGAAATAGAAAATCACATTGAGTCCTATATAGTATTGACTTGTCTGAAATAGGCAATTCGTCAAAGTCATTCTAGCCTATAAAGTGTTAGTCACATTTGTTGTTTGCATGACAAATCTAACAGGCACTCTGAGTCTTTGCCGAGGAAATGTAAAATAAAAGCCAGACAGAGGCGCCTTCCATACAATTAGGCTAAGTGATAATCACGTGAACAAATTTGGCAGTATCATTGAATAATTTCAACTATGCACTACACAAATGTCTAATGAAAAAGGTTTGGGCCATAAACACGGCAAACTGTTATTGATTATTACTGCACTATACCCAAGCATCGTTAAGATCAAGATGGCCTGGCCTAGATATTTACTGCACTATAACCAAGCACCGTTAAGATCAAGATGGCCTGGCCTAGATATTTCGTAGTGTCACGGAAGAAATATCAGCTCTGCTTTGCGAGAATGTACCGTACCGCACTGTGCTCTATGGGTACGATACAATACGATAAGGGAGCCTTCAGTATTTGCAGGGGGTAGGGCCGGAGGAATCGGGGGGGGGGATTCACATTTTACAAACCTGTTCTTGGGGAAGGGTCACATTTTACAACCCGTAGTTTTGTGACCAAATTGAAGATTCAATTATTGCCAATTTGTTTTGTGTGTTTCGAGATGTAAAAGTGAGATGAGTACTCAACATTTATTTTACGAGTACTTTACAAGCCAGATGATGATGATGATGATGATGATGATGATGATGATGATGATGATGATGATGATGATGATGATGATGATGTCAGGGAATTTTTATAGGCAGAGTGTATAGGCAGAGTGTATATGCATAACATGGAAAGCACGTCTTAGATACTAAATAGATTGTGTATGATTATAAGAGAAAGGTAACTAGTCAGTCTTTTACTGTTTGTCACTATATATGTACAAATATTGTCAAAATCATTTAATTTGTATGCATACATATAATGGGAAGATTAATTAACATTCCGTTTATGCAATTGTCATGGGGAGGGTCATGTTTTACAAAATGGGACAAGGGGATAATAATAATAATAATAATTTATTCATTTATCCGCGCAAATTCACAATACGTTTCTATGCGCCTTACAACAGTTAAAAAAAAAGTAATAAAAGGATTCTATAAACTGACAATGTATATTAAAATAAAGGACTTGCTGGTGTTCTTTAAAATAAAATAAAGACTCTATGGAGACAAAATCTGATCACAAATCAACATGCATAAACATTAATTGTAATATTCATTGAACAGTATTGTTTTTAGATTTTTTTAAATCTACCATGACTATGGTTTTTCATGGTCAAGGGCAGATTATTCCACATGGTCACTTTTTACAAATGGAGAATGGGGGAGGATCATCTTTTACTTAACAGACAATGTGTGATTTCTTCCTCCCTCTGTAAATACTGAAGGCTCCCTAAGATACGATACGATACGATACTGTAATTAACTGTACTGCATTGCACTGCACTGAACTGAACTGTATTGCACTGTACCGTACTGTTATAGTACTATACTGTACTGTACTGTACTGTAGTGCACTGCACTGCACTGTATTGCAGTGCCCATGTGCTGTACTGTACTGTACTGTATTGTACTGTACTGTACTGTACCGTACTGTACTGTATTGTACTGCACTGCATTGCACTGCACTGCCATGTGCTATATTGTACTGTACGTATGTACTGTACTGCATTGCATTGCACTGCATTGCATTGCCATGTGCTATGCTGTACTGCACTGTTACAGTACTGTACTGCACTGCACTGCCCATGCGCTGTGCTGTACTGTACTGCATTGTATGTACTGTACTGTACTGTACTGTACTGTACTGTACTGCATTGCATTGCCATGTGCTATGCTGTACTGTATTGTATGTACTTTACTGTACTGTACTGTACTGTATTGTACTGTACTGTACTGTACTGTACTGTACTGTACTGCACTGCACTGCCCTGTAATATGCTGGGCTGTGCTGTGCTGTGCTATTCTGTACTGTACTGTACTGTGCTGTGCTGTGCAGTACTGTACTGTACTGTACTGTACTGGACTGCACTGCCCTGTGATATGTTGTGCTGTGCTGTGCTATACTATACTATACTGTACTGTACTGTACTGTACTGTACTGTGCTGTGCTGTACTGTACTAGTAATATATGAAGATTTAATTGATATTTTTTCTACTGTGTCTGAACTGTCAATTTTACTCACACCACAATTTACCTCCCATACAATGAAAATGAACTTGCTTTTCTCTGTACGAAGACTTTCACGAGAATATTAATCGCTATGACTATGCGTGTTTATAGAAAGTATTACACATTGGATATGATATTTCATAAATGAAGTGAAGCTATAATAGTGCTTGATATAGAATTAATATTGAATTATTCTATCCATTGATAGGATCTACATGGATGGATGGATGGATGGATGGATGGATGGATGGATGAATGAATGAATGAATTGATGGCTAGCTATGGATTGATGCATGGATGGATGGATGGATGGATGGATGGATGAATGAATGAATGGATGGCTAGCTATGGATGGACGGATGGATGGATGGATGGATGGACAGGGGATGGATGGATGGATGGATGGGTAAATGGCTAGCTATGGATGGATGGATGGATGGATGGATGGATTGATGAATGGATGGATAGATGGATGGATGGTTGAATGAATGAATGGCTAGCTATGGATGAATGAACGGGTGGATGTATGTATGGATGGATGGATGGATAGATATGGCTAGCTATGGATGGATGGATGGATGGATGAATGGCTAGCTATGGATGGACGGACGGACGGATGGATGGATGGATATGGCTAGCTATGGATGGATGGATGGATGGATGGATGGATGGATGGATGGACTGATGGATGGATGGATGGATGGATGGATGGATGGATGGATGGACTGATGGATGGATGGATGAATGAATGAATGCATCGATGGATGCATATGGATGGATGGATGGATGGATGGATGGATGAATGGCTAGCTATGGATGAATGAACAGATAGATAGATAGACAGACAGACAGACAGACAGACAGACAGACAGACAGATAGATAGATAGATAGATAGATAGATAGATAGATAGATAGATAGATAGATAGATAGATAGATAGATAGATAGATAGATAGATAGATAGATAGATAGATAGATAGGCCTAACTTAAGCACTATTGACCTCGCCCCTAAACGACGTCGTTTGACATTCCAGCTGGAAGCTCATGCAAAATTATTTCCACTATAGCGTGCTGTTTTTTTTTACAATCACTGAATGTACCATCCCTGCAAACCCAAATATTTCTTTCTCAACTTGAAACTGAATATTTTCTTTAATTGTACTTTCAGCTCATAAGATGAGTGGCAGAAAAACCCAAGGCCCAATTTCTGATTTGATCATACGTATTATGGTGGAAAACGATGTAGAAGAGGCGACTCAAGTTTTATCTGACGCGTTTACTGGACGTGAACCACTGACGGTCTGTCTTGGCATTAAGGTGAACGACGACATTGCTAACACAAAACGACATTGTGAAAAAGCAGCACAAGATGGAGTATCAATGGTTGCTGTAGATACAACACAAAGCAAAATTGTTGGTGTGGCAACTACATTTACCATGAAAAGTGCAGAAGAAAAAGATGATGGCCTGCCCCCTCTTCGTATCTTCAGACCCATTCTTGCGTTATTGAATCGTTTGGTGAGGTGCTTTATGAAACACCCAGAATACGGAAGCATTCCTACACACAAAATTATCCATTTCCAAAAACTAGGAGTTCACAAGGATTACGCAGGACATGGAATCGGTACTATGCTACGGAAGTCAAATACACAACTTGCAAGAAGTAAAGGATGCGAAATGGCGATTGCTACGGCAACGGCCCCGGCTACACACAAAATGTACACAAGACTTGGATTTACAGAGTTATATGAGATTAAGTATGAAGAATTCGAATTTGAAGGTCGACGACCTTTTGAAAGTGTAACGGAGTGTAACTCTGCCAAACTGTTCTATAAACCCATAGTGTAATATAACACGTGGCGTGTTATCTCTTTGGGCCACATCGAGTATCGATAAACGTCGCTGAAACAGAACTAGGATGAGAGCCAGTCGGGCCAATTGCAAATCAGTGATGGCATGGAGCTGTTTTCTCGGCTTTCGCATTCAACCCCATGTCTTTCCTCCGTATATGTTGGTAGTCTAACCCGCCACCAAATGACGTCATGACAGGCTATCATCATCATCATCATCATCATCCTGAAATATGACGGACTGGTATAAGAAAGTTTAGGCGCTAAATGACTGTTAGTCTTAGCAGAGTATTAAAGCAATGTGTATATTAAAGTGACAATTTACTAAATGACTGTTAGTTTTAGCACAACGTTAAAGCAACGTGTATATTAAAGTGACAATTTGCTAAATCATGCAAGAAACTCTTCAACCACATATCTTTGAAGAATCAAACACCATCATATGATACGTGTACCGCGCTGCTCTGTAATAAGTATCCTCCTCCGAGATAGATGTTAACTAACTAATCAGCTCGAAAACTAACCATGCAGTAACGAGGTCTCAGAATAACCATAGCCTGGCGAAGTCCCCTGGAAGATTTGTTGATTTCCTTCCTTTTTTTAGTCTCATTATCTTCAATTGTTTTGAGTTTGTTATTCATCTTCAGTTTTGTCATTTAAGGAAAATGTCCAATATTTAAAAAAATATGTCTCGTTACTAGTAGTCTCCAAAGGACTATACGACATGTTCACGACACTGTTTTGCAATCACTCAACCAGGTCATTAGTTGACACACACACACACACACACACACACACACACACACACACACACACACACACACACACACACACACACACACATATATATATATATATATATATATATATATATATATATATATATATATATATATATATATATATATATATAACTCGGTGAGTATCAATCTGCTATAAGACAGTGCTCTATACCGCAGTGGCAGAGCGTAATAGTTTTGGTAGTACTGGAACTCTTTCTTGGGTGTAACTCGGAGTTTCACGCATATTGCGATCATCAGACACTCTGAGGCCTACTCTCTGGGTGTGCTGTATATATAGAGTGTAGACAATAGAAATACCATCACTATTGTCTGTGTCGGTGGGTAGGTGTTGTATGTGTGGAGGTGTTGGTTGTTATTGTGTGGGTTATTGGGTGCGGACAAGTAAGTGTTGGCGGGTTGTTCCATGTTGGGCTTTGATGTTCCGTTAGTTAACGGGTTTAATAGTTTAGGTGATAGATGCTCTATTGAAGTTGGACAAATAAAACTTATTCTCGTGTCGGCATTTGGATATCAACTCAGTTCTTTTGTTTAGTGTGGAGCTTTTGTCTGCTTTAATAATAGTTAGTTTTTCGGTTAAACACAGGTTGCATCGTTTTGTTTTATTGGTGTATGCTTGGGCTTTCTTGTTGATGGACCAGGATACGGAAAAAGGCTCATTGTTTCTTTTCAGTTTCCAAATGTGTTTTGATAGTTCTGTGCTGTTTTCGTGTTTTTCATGTTTGAATGACTGTTTGTGGTTGGCGTATCTCTGTTTGAAGTTGTTCTCTGTTAGACCGATATATACTTTTGTTTGTTTTCCGTGGACGGTGGCTTGGTATACGATGTTTTCCGTTTGGCATTCGCCGTTCAGAGGGCAGGTGTCTTTCTGTCTGCAATTACAGGGTTTTTGAGTGGGTTTAGTTTCGCTGTTGGAGATGGTGGCGTTATGCGCTTTGATTATGGTAGCCATGTTTGGCATGCAGCTATAACTGACTTTGACATTGTTTCTGTTGAATATTTTGTGTAACTTAGAGTCTGCTGGGAAATGTTTTGTGATTAGGTTGAGGAATCGTTTGCCTACATTGGTGGCTACATTTTTGCTATATGGTGGGTTAAACCAGATGGTGTTTCTATTTCTGTTTTTCTTGTTTTTCTGCGTAGGGGTGCTGGTGTACGTGATGTTCTCTTTGTGGCCGCTGGTTTTTAGTGCATTTTGGTACAGTGGGGCTGCCTGGTTGAAGATGTGTTCGTCGGATGATATGTCGGAAATTCTACGGCCGATGGCTGACGATATGTTCTTGATGATGCTGGGTGGGTGGTTAGACTGTGTGTGTATGTACATGGGGTTGTCGTTGGGTTTCCTGTAAGGGTAATATTTACCGTTGTTGAGGTTGAGCGTTATGTCTAGAAAGTTGACGGTTTTCAGATTGGTGAGTATGGTTATTTTTAACCCCATGGCTTTGAAGGTTTTAGTTACTAGTATGTCTTTTCTGATACTTTCTGATTTACTTCCGGTGATGTTCTTGAAGGCGGCTAGTCCGTCGTCCCTATATAGACCTATGTTTTCTTTACCGTATTTTTTGGCTAATTTGTGTAGCATGAATATTCCGACCAGTTCGCATATTTCGGCCCCGTCGTTGCTTCCCATTGTGACGTCAAATGATCCATTGCTATTCTTTTTTACCCATGGTTTGGTTTTATCAAAGAGGAGAGATTTCCGCGCGTGCATGATAATTTGTTTGTCTTCATCTGATATGGTGGTGTATTGGCCGGCAAATTTGAGGGATTCTAATAATTATGAGGGATTCTAATGTTATTAGAATCCCTCAAAAAATACGGTAAAGAAAACATAGGTCTATATAGGGACGACGGACTAGCCGCCTTCAAGAACATCACCGGAAGTAAATCAGAAAGTATCAGAAAAGACATAACTAAAACCTTCAAAGCCATGGGGTTAAAAATAACCATACTCACCAATCTGAAAACCGTCAACTTTCTGTATAGTTTTGGTAGTACTGGAACTCTTTCTTGGTTGTAACTCGGAGTTTCACGCATAGTGCGATCATCAGACACTCTGAGGCTTACTCTCTGGGTGTGCTGTATATATAGAGTGTAGATAATAGAAATACCATCACTATTGTCTGTGTCGGTGGGTAGGTGTTGTATGTGTGGAGGTGTTGGTTGTTATTGTGTGAGTTATTGGGTGCGGACAAGTAAGTGTTGGCGGGTTGTTACATGTTGGGCTTTGATGTTCCGTTAGTTAACGGGTTTAGTTTAGGTGATAGATGCTCTATTGAAGTTGGACAAATAAAACTTATTCTCGTGTCGGCATTTGGATATCAACTCAGTTCTTTTGTTTAGTGTGGAGCTTTTGTCTGCTTTAATAATAGTTAGTTTTTCGGTTAAACACAGGTTGCATCGTTTTGTTTTATTGGTGTATGCTTGGGCTTTCTTGCTGATGGACCAGGATACGGAAAAAGGCTCATTGTTTCTTTTCAGTTTCCAAATGTGTTTTGATAGTTCTGTGCTGTTTTCGTGTTTTTCATGTTTGAATGACTGTTTGTGGTTGGCGTAATTCTGTTTGAAGTTGTTCTCTGTTAGCTAGACCGATATATACTTTTGTTTGTTTTCCGTGGACGGTGGCTTGGTATACGATGTTTTCCGTTTGGCATTCGCCGTTCAGAGGGCAGGTGTCTTTCTGTCTGCAATTACAAGGTTTTTGAGTGGGTTTAGTTTCGCTGTTGGAGATGGTGGCGTTATGCGCTTTGATTATGGTAGCCATGTTTGGCATGCAGCTATAACTGACTTTGACATTGTTTCTGTTGAATATTTTGTGTAATCGCAAAACATTTCCCAGCAGACTCTAAGTTAAAAATGTAAGTTTTAAAAGCACTTTGAAAACTTACATTTTTAAGTCGTTTTATAACTAGCCATTTTGTATATTTTACTTTTTTACAAGTGAACCTTTTCACTGGTATGTTTCTCAATAATATCGAGACATTTTTAAGTTTTATTTTTGTTGTATTTTATGTCTATTTTTTTCTCTCCAATCAGTTGTACAGTGCATTGAGGTTATTTTTAATGTAATGCGCTTTATAAGAATTAAACATTATGATTATGATTATCAAATAACTTCATAAATTCAAAAAGCTAAAGTTAATGTAAGTTTCGCATTTTACATAAAAATTGTAAATGTCTAGTTTTACTTTTCCCTAGTGGTATGAATAAAAGTCATTCTGATTCTGATTGGTATGTTGGCATTACTATTGCAGATAGTAAAGTCACTTTACTATGTTAAAGAACTTAGGTGCCCATATACTGCTCTCTGTGCGCTGACAGCTCACCAGTGTTGTGTCAGGTGACTGACACGTTACTGGCGCCCTCAGCGATGGTCAAGGATTGAGCTACAAAAAGGCTAAGCTCGTCGCGTCAAACACTCCGTCAAGTTGAGGTGTTTACAGTTGAGACTCATAGCCGGCTAGCCGTATCTTGATACCTACATCTGGAGGAAGATATTATCTGGATTGTACCTACCTAACCATGCTAACAGCGATTGTTTGAAGTAAGACTACTTTCGTTGTTTAGGAAAAGTGTTTCACTGAACAATACTGTAATTTTGGTAGCATGGTTGGTAGACGACCGAATGCTACTTGATTTTCGTGCTGATTACGTTTAGCGTTAGCCCATAATTAAAATTAGTATTAGCTCAACGAATGTCTACTAAATTTCAACAAACGCCTCATTTGTTTCGAATCAAAAATCCTCGTCCAAACTAGCAGGTTTCGAAAAGAATTCATGGTTTTCACTGAGCAGGTGCCTCCGCCCATCTTTAAAATTTCCCGCCCATGTGGCATGACCAAAATGCCACGTCACAGTTGAGTGCGGAAGTTGTCGATCCTTGCTTCATACGCCAACTGGCCAAATTCATCCTGTCTCCTGTTTAATTAAATTTTAAATTTTATTTATTGGTATTTCCTGCAGTTACAGCAATATTAAAGTAATTTTGAATTTGTTAAAGCAAATTCAGAAATTTCCTTTGTTTAATGCAAAAGATTCTTTGAATAAATTAGCACAGCTGAATAAATTAAATACTCTGTCCCCAGTTGTAGCTCTATATAATAATAATGTTGGTTTTTATATAGCGGTTTCCCACTTTGTGATCAAAGCGCTTTATAATTATTACCCCTGGCATGGATCTATAGCAGCACAATGATACTTCCTCAACTCCCTGGGAGCATACTCCAATAGCGGTTTTCCTCATTGCCCCAAATTCTTTATTATCCAAAGTTTACCTATTGAAATAAGTTGCCCGTGTTTATTTACATTTTCAAACCAAAATTACGGGTAAATAAAAATATTTTCTCTTCTCAAAAGATAGTTCAGTAAATTTCTTCAATTCAAATTCACCCCTCTCCCTCAGAGTAGGTACATTTAAGTTTCACTATGCTCTCAATCAAAACAAATTACACATTCATTAAAGTTTTCAAAATGTTGTTGTAGTGTGGTATAAGCAAGCCACCTTCCCTGTCATTGACCCCATCGTTCAGTGCCAGTGCAATTTTTATCTAAGCTTGTTACTAGTTATGTTAGCTTGTTACTAGTTAAGTTAGCTTTTTACTACTTAGTTAACTTTCTTCTTAGTTAGTTTTTTACTAGTTGAAAAGAAGCAGGTTGGTGGCCCTTTTACGCATTTACAGCTAAAAGGTAAATTTAGAAATGAGGTAATTACGTAAGACTTTCCCCAAAATGGCTATGTTGAATAAACACCCCCTGTTTGGAAATATGGAGGAAGTAACCTACGTTGGTGGTTTTTCCCTTAACTAAATTATTCTGCCCATCCCACTGTCCCAGAGAGAATTTACCAAAATGTTTATTTACTGCCAACTACCCTTGTTTCAAGTAACAGAAGGTGTAACCTACCTTGGTGGTTTGCCCTCTGGCATATTATTGCCCCTTGACCTCTCACAAATCAGTCACTATAGATAGACATGCTATTAACTTGCCCTCATAAAAAATGTATGGTTGTAATTAGAAGAAATGCATTACCTCTCCCTTGACTCATTTTTTTTATAGAACAGGGAGAAGTGTTGTCAGGTGACTGACACATGACTGACACCCTCAAAGAGGACCAATGACGGAGCTGCAACAATGTCAACAATGCAGAACATACCCGGATACTGAGCTACAAGCACATCTTGACTACGACCACCTACAAGTTAGGATTTGTAGCTGTACTTGATACCAATATCAGGAGGAAGATACTATCTCCATTGTACCTACTTAACATTCATTTTCTTAGGTAAGACTATACTTTGTTAGGGGGAAACACAAAAATCAGTTATGGGGACATAATACATGTACACAGTGCGCAGTCCCTTCCCTAGCTTGTAATTGGTATATATATAACTAGTAGTGAGTGGTAGTGCCTGAAACAAGTGTAATGCTACAGTACCTTTTTATTCATCGCTTATGTAAAGCATTGTTGTATCACTTTCAAACAATCACGTTAAGAGAGACATCAATAATTATAAAGAAAGGGGTGGGAAAATGGGGGGGGGGGTCACTGACTGCTTTACAAGTTGGTTCTTGGGGAGGGCCATATTTTGAAAAAATGGGATAAGGGGAGTGTCACATTTTACTTTGACTCATTCTATTGTCTAATTGTGAATGGGGGGGGGGGTATCCTACTGCTGCCACATCAGTTATGGAGAGGGTTAGGGTTAAGGATAGGGAAGGTACAATAGTATGAGACCATGTCAATCAAATTGCTGCTGAAACTCATATACTGAATTAATTGTGGCATGTGATGTGAGGACAGAAGTCAAAGTGGGTCTAGTGGAGTAAAACAGAAACAGTTGGGTAAGATGTATTAGGGATAATGCTGTTGTTGAGATGTAACTTTAATCTCATTCCCGACAATATCGGGAGTGTGTCTATATAGTGTTTGAGTGTTAATGTTCTGGGTGTAAATTCAGCCAGTGAGATCCAAACACACATATTGATTAATGCAGTTGTTATGATGATGCAATTTTCTCTGTGACCCCTCTGCGACCGGTCAATGTCTTAAGAGTTATGGAATTTTCCATTGAGGTTGTCTAATTACTTATTGCTTTGAAATTGTAATTATTTTAATTTGCATGTCAATAGACACACTTACAGGGACATGAACATTTTGTGTATTGGGTTGGCATGGCCTGGACAGTAATAGCCTGGCAGTCGCATAGAACGCATGGACTTTTCTGTTGCAGCACAGCTAGTGAGTTTTGAGAAACCTGTACTTGGCTAAGGAAGTGACTGTTTTACACAATACAGTTAGACTTTGGAACTCTCTTTGATATTGCCGATGTTATCGAGACTGGACTTAGCACCTTCTTCGTTTGGAAACTACATGTCGATCTTTCTGTGCGGACTTGAAATACAGTTGGTATTCTGTGAACTTTGTGAATTATAAATCAGTTTGCTGTCCTACAAACTTCGGTAGCCATTGTTAACCTGAAATAACATGTGACGACCAGTACACCTGAAGGTTTCTGGGTGTGTGCAAATTAGAGTAAGTTGTAAGAGCTGTTCTGCATTTAGCTTTCTTTACTTCAAGTAAGACCTTGTTTACTAGGACTTTATTTTTCTTGTACCATCTTTAAACAGTATTAATTTCAAATGCTGGTTAATTGTGTAGGAATTTCCTCATATGCTGTTTATATTATTACGTTAATCTCAAGTAAACTGTGTGTGTATTAGGTTCGCCTGTACGGTCATAACACTCAGCATTGTAAACTTTAGTAATAATTTAGATTTGGAATAAACCCGTTCTAAGTTTAAGTTGCCGATTGTATCGTCTTTTCTGTACGTAACACAGTACTGATTTAACCATTCTCACAAGTCAGAGCTCATGAGCTAAGAAATATGTAATATATGAAATATGCACCTCAGCCTCATGATGGTGCGTCTTGGACAGTGCCGTAAAGAGGCTGTGGTTTACAACAATGTGACTTACAATGTAATTCTGTATAGTGTGTAGTAGTTGGGAAATAACCAATACCTTTCAAAATTTCAACATGGTTTTAGCAGTGGGATTAAGTCCTTTAAACCACTGATTCTGGGACTAGGCAGCACTTAAATTGAAATATTTTAATGGGGAGAAAGAAGGAAGATATCTTACACAACAGCCCGGGCCTGATCCCCCCCCCCCCATATTTACTGATTGTTCCCTTAACTCTGCATCTGTCAACCTTCCAGCCAGAGCCAATTGAGAAATAGTGTGTTTTGGACATTCCAATTACAGGCGGGTACAAATTATGCATAAGCTATTAAAGAAAAATATTCATAGAGGATTAATTAGCAATGTGAAGTAGTGGTCAACTGTATTTCAGTTCGATCTATTACCTGCCCCTACATCTGACCAATTCTCATTGACATGTAATGTTCAAATGTAGGGGTAAACCAAGACCATGTAGCATAACCAAAAGTGGAAGATAATATAGCAGTTGAACAAATAGCCACCCACTACATAGGATTTTGATGAGATTGAATAATGAAAGAGACTGATCAGTCTCTTGTCATGTGATAAGCTGGTTGAAGATTTGTTCACTTGACTGCAAAAGACCAACTTGTATATATAGCTAATCTACTATTGATGATAGCTGGTCATCCTGTCACAAAGAGTTACTGTGAGGCAGATGTATGTATATCATCATGAGTACACAGATAAGCAAGACTTCGAGAAATGTCTGACTCAAATCACTCCGAACGGCATATTATTCTTCATCAAGAAACATTTTTTGAAGGATTTAGGAATACAAAAGCCTAAGAATTTGTCATTGATTACTTAATGTTCCACTTTTAATGTTAATATTTTAATTTGTTTGTCCTTTCAGGTAAAAGGATATTGATGCATCAGTGAACGAAAATCAATCAAGAAATTTCAAACATCTTTCACAAAATTAATGCCAACCTGAAAGCTGATTAAGATCTTAGACAACCAAGATAAGTTCTGATAATTGTTACATTTGAAATTCTCAACCGTTATATCTTTGCTCTAGTCAGATTGCACTAGATGTTAATTAACTGATTGATATGTGCATGCAATTTGTTTGTCAACTGGAGTTATGTCTCAACTGTGACTTTCTATTCAGGTCAGATACTAGTACGTTTCAAGTTTAAATATTTAAGTTGACAGCTAGATCTTAAGTTGTAAAGTATTTTTTGAATTCTGTTGCATTAATGTGCTGAAAGCACACACAGTGGAACACAAGCAAATATGTCCAGACTGCCAAATCTATGAAAACTAAAAACAATAGACAATGTTTAAATTTCATATTTGAATATGTTGATGTGCATATATAATTATTATTCAGGTCTGCCTGCATGGTGCGATGGCTGCATGCAATAAAAGAATCAAAGAAATTTCCACAAATGTCGTAGATTTATTCATCCTCTATCCTTTGCATTTTGGCCAATACCTTTTACCTCTCCTTGCAAAATCGAATTCTATTGAGAACAAATGAACATGCAATTTGCTAGAAAGACTTGATGAACTGAAAATGAATTTCACCAGTCATGTAGCACATTACTTTGAGTGTGTCAGATGAAAGGTAATGGTATGAACATAGAGACAGATATACATTGGATGTAGGGCATTATTGGGGCAATACTTTGATAGTTGCCGTACAAGACATATTGGAATGAGAAGACATTATTACCAACTCTTTGACACTGAATCATGAACAGCACTTCAAAAACCTTCCACAACTTCACCAGTATGGTCAAATCTTTATGGCACAGCCTGAATGATAACATATATTATTAAATGCATCAGATGTTGATCACTCTAGGTAAACCTTTTTTTGATGCAAGTGTACAGAAGAACCAAACATCATGAAGTCCAGTAAGAAAATATAATACATTCTGTTTTATCAATAAGTTCTGACAGACCCACAGTTTATATAAACACATCAACCTGTGGTTGTATTGTTGGTTGGTTGATGAGTTGGTTATTTTGTTTATTAGTTGGATTTGTCATCAGTTGGTTGGTGGTTAGTTGGTTGGTGGTTAGTTGGTTGGTTGGTCTGTTGACGTGGTTGGTTGGTTGATATTCTAGTATATAGGTTGTTTTGCTGTCTGTGTTAGTTTGTTGTCTGTTGGTTAATTCATTTATCTTGTTTATAGTTGTTTGGTAAGTTGATTGGTCCTTTGAGTTTGTTGGTTGGTTTGTTGGTTAGTCGGTTTGCTTGTCAAGTTCATTTATTTGCTGGTTGGTTTTGTGGGTCACAAATATTGTTGTACATCAATGATGCATTGAATTGGATTAGAGGGTGCTGTGATTATGTACACCATGTGTTGATCAAAACACACCGATAACACAAAATGAACAGTTGTATATTCTTTACTGGCCTCTGTGATGTGTGGTGCTTCTGTTAACTTCTATCATCTTCAAAAAATGTTTATTCAAACTGATCAAAATCTGATGCCTTTGATATCCAGGTATGTTGTCCGTCAGGCAAGGCCATACAAATTGAGGGGGTAACCATACTGGTGAAGTTATGGAAGTGTTCAATGAAATGATGTGCCTGAGTCAGTGGGAAAGAGTTTGTCACATTGCCATCTCTTTCCAATATGTCATTAATGCCAACTGTCAATGTATTTGAAACAATAATGTCATATTTCCTATATATATCTGTCCCAATGTTCATGGCATGAACTTTCATCTGACACACTCAAGATAACATGCTCCATGATCAGTGAAATTCAAATTTATTTCATTGTATCTTTTTTGCCAATTTCATTTTTATTTTTTGTCAATGTAATTAGATTTTACACTGAAAAGGGGAAAGTACTGGTCACAATGCAAAGGATGGGGTAAGGATATATCTGCAACATTTATAGCCATTTCTTTGTTCATTTAGCAATGCAGCCATCCATGTGTTGCTCCATGTGAACTGAAGTGAATACTTCATTAACTGCTTCCCATTGTCCATCCAGTTAATGGTCAATCTCAAAGTATTAATCATAATTTGCATAGTGCTCTGCAGACTATTGTTTTTTATTCACCAATCACTGTGACATTCTTTGTTCATGAGTTGCAAAATGCTGTCTGCAAGGTGAGTTGTTTTCACTCTGTCCAGCTTTGCAAAGTGTTCATCTTGTGTCAGTCGCCAGTTGGGCAGCATGATATTTAGATCAGTGATCATTCACAAGATCTATATTATGTTCATCAGTTATATACTAATGTCCATGACAGAATGGTAATATGCAGATAGTTGATGTACCAATATTGTTTAGAATCAATGTATTGTTTTAGCATGACGATGACATGGACATGTATTGCTCATCTTTCTCTCTACTCAGACAACACAACAAAATCAAAATGGCCAACAGCATGATTCAGATATGTAGGAAACTATATGAAAAGGTATTTAATTAGAGCTTATATTGTTTTACTTATTTTCTGATGCATCTCTTTCTTACTGTCATTAGTTGTGCTAGTCTTTGTCTAGTTATACATGGTCAAAACACATTTCTTCTGTTAGAAACACCTGTTATGCTCTCTACCAAGGTTGATTTTGATTTGATTATCAGATAGTATTCTACACAGATTAAAAAAATAAAGTGAGCTGTCAAATGACCAACCAGTCTTCAAATTAAAAATGCATGCAAAACATGACGTCTCTATTACTTTTTTGTCATGCATCTCAATGGCACACAGCTGCCAAAATTGGTGTCCACCACTGCCCTTCTGCTCATGACATGTCCCTTCTTAATGAACACATTATTTTAGAATGTACATGGCTTGTTGTGTCTTAATTTCTGCGTTCATTGATATGTAGGTGTTAATGATTTTTGAATTGTAGGCATCAACATCCCTCTGACCAGAGAACCTCAAGTGTGAACTATACGTATACCCAATATTAGCTAAAGTTGCTGCAGAAATACAATCATAGACTTGGGTCCATCACCAAGAACATGTCACAGTCCACAGTCCACAGCAGAGTAAATATTGTACAAAAGGAGGAAGAAGTCAAGACTACAATGTACCATTATATCACAATTCATCACAGGAAGTTGTAAAGATTGTGTACGAAGATGAATAAAAAGTCAAGACAACCGGTTACATCACCAAGAACTCATTTCGCAATCCTCCATAGTGTTAATGTTGTACAGGAAGAGGAAGAAGTCAAGACTACCAGTTACATCACCAAGAACACTCTTTGCAATCCACCACAGTGTTAATGTTGTACAGGAAGAGGAAGAAGTCAATACTACCAGTTACATCACCAAGAACACTCTTTGCAATCCACCACAGTGTTGATGTTGTACAGGAAGAGGAAGAAGTCAATACTACCAGTTACATCACCAAGAACACTCTTTGCAATCCACCACAGTGTTAATATTGTACAGGAAGAGGAAGAAGTCAAGACTACCAGTTACATCACCAAGAACACTCTTTGCAATCCACCGCAATGTTAATGTTGTACAGGAAGAGGAAGAAGTCTACCAGTTCCTATCAGGGTTGGTCAGCTTGTCTTGGTAATAATTAACAGTCTTTAACATCTTCAAGTCATTTGGAATTTGCATCAACAATGACATGTATTAATGAGTGACCTAGAACATAGAGGTAGTCTTTGTAAGAACCAGAAGCTGTAAAATTAACAACTTATATTACATAATTATTGTTCATATTGTCAACTTTCATGTGAAGCATATATTTATAATTTGTCAACAAATCCATACCCAGCTCAGGATTGTATATCAAAAATCAAATACAGTATCAACAACAACAATAATTAGTAAATAATTACTAAATTCAGCCATTGAAAGGAATAGTTAAACTGGTTCCAGTGAGTTCCTTCAAGTATAGCTGTCCCTCTCAAATAACATGTATTTAGCAAAACAAAATGATTACACCTTTGCTTAAAGCTTGAAATCACTGGACCTACTGCTTAAGTTGATTATTTGTTTAGGTGTTGTTACTAGGGTGTGTCTACTTAGGAAAATTGTTAAACAAAAAAGTGACTGTGCTATAGATGTTGATAAGGTAAGAAAAGACAAAGTTAACCCCAGACACAGCTTAGTTGATATTTGGTATGATAAAGATGATAACCTGTTCAAAAATGAAAGATGATGTGCAAATTTATTTGAAAAATGTGATATCTCAGAGGAGGCTTGCACAATAAAATGGCTGACAGATTAGTGTATTTATTGGGGTGTCCAATGAGTCTTAAAGTGCTTGTTAATGGTTATATTACAAAGTGGGGAGAAGGGAAACATAGCCACCACAACTACCATATTTACTAGCAACATGTTAATCAATTGATGTTGGGGTCAAAAGAAGAATTAATTAGGTATTATTCTAATACGTATATAATCCCAAGCAACCATAAAAATGGCACATACAACTTTAAATGGAGCAATTATATATCAACTGACAATTTCAGTAGAGCAATTTTGATAGTGTTGCTTAATTAGTGCCATCTTGTTATAGTCTAAAACTACTTCTAAAACAAATGCCTTCTCACTCATTTGATTATGGAGAATATATGCTGAGCATTTGCATATAAAATATGAATTGCTAGACATAATTATCAAGAATTTGAATATCATATCGTTATTATCATTTCATACAATTGAAGAATATGTAACCCATACGAATCTTCATTGTATTTATTTGGTAGACTCTGTTGCCCAGTCCCTTTGCATATGCTTTGGTCACCTCTAGTCTTAGCACCTAACCCTAACCATTAACCATACTAATCTCTAACCATATCTGTAAAGACTAACACAAACTAACTTTGGGTGATTGTTAAGCTTATGCAAAGAAACAAAGCAATATGGTCTACCATTTTATATATAATGACATTTTGGATATAATTTTTTAATATACATTTGTTATCATGTTATATTTAATTGTACGCGAAGCTTTGATATAGATTAGAATCCCTATGGGTACCAGAATAGTTATACCACATTTATATGGGGTGGGGGGATAGCTGTACATCTTCTATTTAGGACAGTTATACATTGATAAGGGGAAAGCTTATAGACTTGACTTTTCTGAGGGAACACCTGTACTTACATGAGGGGAATAACTATACAACTATACTTTTATGAGGAGACGACTACATTTTACTTTCATGGAGGAATAACTATACTAATTTTTTTAGGGGGGTCAGTTACACTACACTTATGGGGAGTTTATTACTTTTAGACAGTTTAGACAGCAATAATTTACTCTAATGATTGAATGGCAATACTACATTAATAGGGGGTGAGTTATACTGTACGTTGATTGGAACAGCTACACATCACTTCTGTAAGGGAACAGATTTACTACTCTTATAGGGGTAGTTATACTCCACTTTTATGAGGGGGACAACTTCACTTTTTTTATAGAGCAACAACTGTCATGGCAGATTCAGTTATACTTTATTTTTACAGGTGGAACAGCTATACTTAGAGTGATACTTTTTAGTTTTATAGGAGAACAGTTACACTGTTTCATTAGGAACAGTTACACTTTACTTTGATTGGTGAACAGTTACACTTTACTTTGATTGTGGAACAGTTACACTTTACTTTGATTGGGGAACAGTTACACTTTACTTTGATTGGGGAACAGTTACACTTTACTTTGTTTGGGGAACTGTTTCACTTTACTTTGTTTGGGGAACTGTTTCACTTTACTTTTTTTAGGGAACAGTTGCACTTTACTTTAGTTGAAGAACAGATTTAGCCATACATATTCAAAGACAAATTCATCAATTTGAGCATTATTTGCTCCGATTGGGCTACACAGTGTAAATTTAAGCAAAAACACACATAGTATTTCATAGAGGAAGATGTATAAGAAATTTTGAACAGTTGGTTTATAATGGTCAATTCATAAAAGTTATTCTCAGTACAAACACCTTGGCTTAATTCTCTCCTTTATCCTACTAAGCAAAACAAATCTGTACAAGGCAAAAAAAAACTGTTTCAACTCCAAGTGCTGATTCGCAAGCTTGCAGGACTCCCAAACGTTGATGTGTTTAGCTTTTCGATACAATAGTTGCTCCAATTTTTGTATGGCATGCAAGATCTGGTATTTTGAGTATATTCTCCACAGATAGAAAAAGTCCACTTCCAGTTTTGCAAATTTCTTATTAGTGTTGGTGGTAATGTTAGCGATCAAGCTGCCATTAGCAAATATGGCCGTTATCCACTATATGTATTTTACTTCAAGAGATGTATTAAATATTGGTTAAGAATACTTGAAATGGACCAAAATAGATATTCACACAGATGCTACTTAATGTTAAAACTGTTGGAAGAAAATAGGGAGATAAAACCAGTCAATTTGGTTAAAATATGACAAATTTGTTATTTTGCTTTAGTTTTGGATCAATCATTTTTAGCACAGCTAAAGTTCTTAGATTCAACAGTGCTTTTAGCATGGCAAACTGTCTGTCTCTGTCTATCTGTCTCTGTCTATGTGTGTGTGTGTGTGTGTGTGTGTGTGTGAGAGAGAGAGAGAGGTGGAACACTTGCACTTTACTTTACTTTAATTGGAGACCACTTACACTTTACTCTGACTGGAACAGTTACGCTTTACTTTGTTTGGGGAACAGTTACACTTTACTTGATTTCATTTTGATTGGGGATCAGTTATACTTTACTTTTTGGGGGGAACAGTTACACTTTACTTTGTTTGGGGAACTGTTACACTTTACTTTGATTGGGGAACAGTTACACTTTACTTTGATTGGGGAACAGTTACACTTTACTTGATTTCATTTTGATTGGGAATCAGTTACACTTTACTTTGATTGGGGAACAGTTACACTTTATGTTGATTGGGGAACAGTTACACTTTACTTTGTTTGGGGAACAGCTACACTTTACTTTGATTGGGGAACATTTACACATATCTTTGATTGGGGAACAGTTATGTACACTTTACTTTGATTAGGAACAGTTGCACTTTACTTTGATTAGGGAACAGTTACACTTTACTTTGATTGTGGAACAGTTACACTTTACTTTGATTGGAGAACATTTACACTTTACTTTGATTGGGGAACAGTTACACTTTACTTTGATTGGGAAACTGTTACACTTTACTTTGATTGGGGAACAGTTACTATACACTTTACTTTGATTGGGAACAGTTACACTTTACTTTGATTGGGGAACTGTTACACTTTACTTTGATTTCATTTTGATTGGGGATCAGTTACAATTTACTTTAATTGGGGAACAGTTGTACTTTACTTTAATTGAGGGATCAGTTACACTTTACTTTGAATGGGGAACAGTTACATTTTACTCTGATTGGGGAACTATTACACTCTAATTTGATTGGGGATCAGTTACATTTTACTTTGATTGTAGAACAATTACACTACTTTGATTGGGGAACACTTTACTTTTATAAGGGAAAAGCTATACATTCTTTTATGGCAAGTTTTATGTTTCAATATTTTTTTAGTATCTATAATAGTTTCTGATCATGTACTTTGAATGAGCGTAATATATTACCTTCGAATAAATGTTAATATTCTGCCAAACAAACCAATGTGATTTTAGCAGAGTGTTACCACCGTATAGTGGCTACCATGGTAACTTAGCAACACATGATGTGAAACATGCTCATGCCGTATGTATGCAGATATTTTGTACAAATATTTATTTGTAAAATAAAACTATTAGGCCAAATAAAAAAAGTTGTTTGGTTCCGGTTACCCAACCCCACCTAGTTTTTTCATGCCGACCCTTAACTTTTTTTTACGCATTTGAGAAAAGTGATAAAATCATGAAGTCTCATGAGAAATAGTGGGTGCGGAAACTGATATCAACCTAAAAAGACGATATAAAACTATTCTTCCAATCTGTAATGGCTGTACATCTGATAGGAAGAAATAAACAACACAGAGGCCATTTGGATAACAATAGAAAACCTGAACTAGACACTCGCACGTGAAAAAAAATATAATAAAATAAAAAATCTACCTACACCATCTATTTTAAAATTGAAAGTAATCGGAACCACACAATTATTTTTGTTTGTACCTTATAAATATTTAGTCTAGTTTCCATGGCAACCTAATTTTTAAAATGATTCTTTTCTGTTTTGAGTATACACAATCATATGTAACAGTTTGTATTTGTTATTATCATTTTGTAAATATTTTTACGATTTTTACCTCCCATAAGGGGAGGTAATGTTATGCTTTTGTGTGTATGTGTCTGTGTGTCTGTGTGGACACAATATCTCAAAAACTACTGCTATACAACAGTCAATTTGGTTTCACATGTGAAGAATTTGTTATTTTGTTTTATTTTTGGTTCCATTGTTGGCTTAACCACTGATTTTTAGCACAACTGAACTTCCTAGGTCCAGTATGTGTGTGTGCGCACACATTATGGAAAGTTACACTTTATTTTGTTTGGGGAACAGTTACACTTTACTTTGCTTGGGAAACTGTTACATGTTACTTTGACTAACGAACAGTTATCCTTTGTTTTGATTGAGGGAACAGTTATACTTTACTTTACTTTAGGGAACATGTGTACTTTGCTTGGAGAACAGATATACTTTACTTTGATTTGATTGGGGAATAGTTACACTTTGCTTGGCGAAGTTTCACTTTACTTTGCTTGGAGAACAGTTACACTGTACTTTGATTTGGAAACTGTTACACTTTACTTTGATCAGGGAACAGTTACACTTTCCTTTTGATTGGTGAACAGTACACTTTACTCTGATTGGGGAACTGTTACACTTTACTTTGATTGGGGAACTGTTACACTTTACTTTGATTGGGGAACAGTTACACTTTACTTTGATTGATTGGGAAACTGTTACACTTTACTTTGATTGGGGAACTGTTACACTTTACTTTGATTGGGGAACAGCTACACTTTACTTTGATTGGGGAACAGTTACACTTTACTTTGGGGAACTGTTACACTTTACTTTGATTGGGGAACAGTTACACTTTACTTTGATTGGGGAACAGTTACACTTTACTTTGATTGGGGAAACTGTTACACTTTACTTTGATTGGGGAACAGTTACACTTTACTTTGATTGGGGAACTGTTACACTTTACTTTGATTTCATTTTGATTGGGGAACAGTTACACTTTACTTTTATTGGGGAACAGTTACACTTTACTTTGCTTGGCCGGGGAACTGTTACATGTTACTTTGACTAACGTATAGTTATCCTTTGTTTTGATTGAGGGAACAGTTATACTTTACTTTGGGGAACATGTGAACTTTGCTTGGAGAACAGATATACTTTACTTTGATTTGATTGGGGAATAGTTACACTTTGCTTGGCGAAGTTTTCTCTTTACTTTGCTTGGAGAACAGTTACACTTTACTTTAATTTGATTTGGAAACTATTACACTTTACTTTGATTGGGGAATAGTTACACTTTCCTTTTGATTGGTGAACAGTTACACTTTACTTTGATTGGGGAACAGTTACACAGTTACACTTTACTTTTATAAGGGAAAATCTATATGTTACTTTATGGCAATTTTGATATTTTTCAATGTTTTTGTATTATCCATAATTGTTCCTGATGATGTACTTTGAATGAGCACTATATACCCGTATTACCTTTGAATAAATGTTAATTTTGTGCCAAGCAAACCACAGTGATTTAGCATTGCGTTACTACACTACACTATACTAGTTACCATGGAAACGTGAAAACGTGAAAATTATGTTTTCGCTAAATACAAAAATATATATCTGATATATATCTTTTTATTTGCACATTGTCCCCACTACAAAGGGTAATTTGTTCAAAACAAAATGGTCATTTAATGAAAATAGACATTGAACGCTTTTAAAATTCAAATTTAGGTAAAAATATCATTGTTGTTGACATGTACTAGTTGGTGATATCTGTTGTAACAAAGTTTCATAACTTTTGAAATTATCTGTATCAAACTTAATCAATTCTAAAACTCTAAAATTGCCTGAATCAATTGTAAATACCTAAAATACCAGCAGTTTGTTTCGTTTATTTACTATCGATTGAGAATGATGATAGAGAATGCGTAGTTTTTCTTGATTCCTTTTCTCACCATCAAAGCAAAAATTGAACACGGGTTGGTTTTTCGTTTTCATTGGTTAATTGTGTTGAACGGAAAAGGGAACAGGGTTTGTTTTCCGTTTTTGTACTATTATAAAGTGAAACGTTTTCCTTGTTCCGTTTTCCGATCGAGAAAAATAAAAATAGAGCAGGCATTGGTTTTTCGTTTTTCTTGTTTGCAAATAGAAAAACGAAAAACAAATGGACGGTATATACACCGACTCGCACAGTCTGGTACTAAGATACAATTAGAGCTAAAGTGTTGGCCACCAGACTGAACTTCATTCAATCTCTCCATTCTAAACACACTGTTACTACTTATCAAAGCTGACCAGTCATCCCCACTGAGTGACACAACGGGCCACACACACAGAGCAACTGAAGTGTTGATGAAGCCACAGAAGTTTACTCAACATCGACATTTATTAAATTTTGAGGTTAAATTTTCAAGTTTTAGTTGCTAACATCTGTAGATTTAGGTTTAGTTTTTCTTTCATGACAAATTCAAACGATACATGTATATATGTATATATGTATACTGGGGATGATAATCCTATAGTGAGGATATAGTCATAGTATTGACTGTGTTCATACAGATTAATTACTACGTGTGTGTGTGTGTGTGTGTGTGAGTTATTGTGTCACTCAGTGGGGGATGATTGGTCAGCATTGATAAGGATCTCATATCCAATTACTTCTAATGTTGTCTTGCTCATAAAAAACGTATGTGTGTCCAGTAAAGAATTCTGTAGTATGGTCGTCACCCAATAAATATAATTTATGTGGAAAGGACGTTGTCAAAATCCCCTAACGAGAAGGTTGAAAGCTAGGCCACGCTGCAAGTCACGTTGGGGTAGGCCATCGTGAAACTTATACGAATGAAAATCCGGAAATTACCGATGCGGTGTCACGCATATGTGGTCAACTTTCAAGTCTCGAAGATGCGTTTCATTCACAAGTCGATCAATTGACTGATGTTGATTAAATCCATTTATTGACGAGGAAATAAAAAGATAGATCGTCCAAAGTAATCAGCAATTGGTTTAGTTCTTCTGAAAAGATGTGCACCATAACACTATCTGTAACCTTTGAACTAGAAACGTTTCTAGACCTCATATATTAATAACTTCATGCATTTGTTACCTTGACTACGTATGCTAGCTACGAATTCTTTGATTATTTCAAGCGTCAACTCTGAAATTATTTTTATATACTCTGTAGGTTTTGAATTATACATCAGACACTTTTAAACTCACTCACTCACTCACTCACTCACTCACTCACTCACTCACTCATTTTAACTATCATTCAGCATGTTGCGGGTTTACTGTTATAAACTCACATCATGTGAAAGGTCAAAAAAGGATATTAGTGATGTCAAAGTAGCATTGATGGTTTATAACTTCTTTATAGGACCGTTTGCTGCTGCACTAAGTAAACGATATACACACCGTAAAGTAGTTTTTACAGGAGGACTGTTAGCATCTGTTTCCATGGTAATAAGTACCTTTGCTCCCAATGTGAATTATATCATTGTTACCTTTGGGATTTTGACAGGTGGGTAATATTTTAATCCCTGATAATATATGTTACCTCAAAAGATCATTTTCTGAAATTTAAATTACTTGCAATTGTCGGTGTTTTGGCATTATATACACAGGCAAATGTAATCTTTGTTTGTCGTGGAAACATGGAAACAACGTACCATTCTTTGTCGTGTGTACAGTCAGTGTGTGTGTGTGTGTGTGTGTGTGTCTGTCTGTGTGTCTGTCTGTCTGTCTGTCTGTCTGTCTGTCTTCATATTCTTAGATTTTATTTTAACACAGAACATACTATGCTAGAAAGTCAAATTTGTTGTGGTATGTTGCTTTGTCAATGGCTAATTCGCAACCGAAATAATAAATCCAGTTCTTCAATAAAGAATAATTGCTAGATTATGACATTCCTCATTTTGGTTATTTTCTTATGGAAATAGAGAACACAACCTCTCCATCCTTACTCAGGCTTCAAATATATAATAATACAATATTTGAATTAGTTGGCTCCACATTGACTGCTTATTATGGCATTATTTACACTACAGGTATTGGCTTTGGACTAGCTCGGGTCCCAACCGTTGCGATGTTGGGGCGTTATTTCAGGAAACATCACGCTTCTGCGAACGGAATTGCGGTCATTGGAACTGGTGGAGGATCGTTTGTGATGGCGCCATTAATTCGTTTACTTATTGATGTTTATGGATGGCAAGGCACATTTATCGTTATTGGGGGGATTTCACTAAATATATGTGTGTGTGCAACACTCCTACGACCGATACATTTTCAAAGTGACACTGTCACTGAAGATGAACAAGAACATTCGTCAGACCATGACAATGTCTCGAACTTTGAGGATTCTGAGCTTTGTGAAAAAAATAAACCACTGGCAGGATGGTCAAAAGGCATAAATAAATATTTTGAACTATCACTTTTTAAGAATTTACATTTTACGTCGGTAATGATTTCCTATCTGTTCTTTGGTTTCGGATTAAATATTCCCCTTGTTCATATCGTGAAGCGATCCATCAACGTTGGTATTTCTGACACGAAAGCACCACTATTACTGTCTGTCCTAGGATTGTGCATGATGATCGGTGGTTTAACTCAGGGTATACTAATAGACTACCTACACTTGTCAAAACGTAAGGTGTTGGGTTGTGCTTTCTTTTTATACGGAATGTTCACAGTATTATTAGTTACTACAGAAAGTTTTGTAACTACTGCTATCTTAATAGCAATAATGGGACTTTGTCGAGGAACATTTGCAGCAGTCAATGCTCCAGTATTGAAAGAAATCACAGGTCAAATTCACGAGTGGTTATGGTCTGGCTGTACCGTTTAGTGGTATGCTGCAGTTGATAGGACCAGTGGTTGCAGGTATGTGTACAACCACTCTACTGGAGTACATGTAGTCTTGCTGCTAGACCTTCGCAGAAACGATGTTATGGTGCACTTGTAAACATTTGAACACCGGCCCTGCGTCAGTTTATTAGAGACATGTTTTGACTGCTGACTGGAAACATTCATGTGTACATGTGTATATAAACATGGCATGATGTATTATTGATTGCAAAAAGGAAGAGGTTTTATGTGATAATTATATATACATCATGGCTGTACACAAAACAATTACAATCATGGTAAATTTTTTTGTTCAATAAAAAGTTTCCAGCCTGGACATGTTCAATGAAAATGGTTGTAATACACTTACTGTCGCAACACATTAGACCCTTCACCACGTTCAACAAATTGGTTGTGGGTTACTTTGTTTGTCATGTATACATTCCAATAATTTTTATTTTCGTTCTGTTCACATTTAGGATACCTTTATGATTACACACATGACTACGATGTGTCGTTCTACGTTGGCGGCGCCTCTACGATGCTAGCTGGAATTATTGTTCTGTCTACGCACTTCGTACTGGAAAGGTGGCAGCTTATTCGCGGAAACGAATCTAGTGAGAATAAGAAAGACTCTGAGGATGTAGGAGGAAAGAATGTGTTATTAGGACAATCACCTCACAACGATCGAGTAGGCGAAGACAGTGAAGAGACAGATCTAGAATCCCTAGATCTGGAATGTGTATCAGTTACTTATGTTGAGAGGGAGACAACAGTATGACAATGTGTAACATGACAGGTTGGATCATGTACATAGTAACATGACAGGTTGGGTCATGTACATAGTAACATGACAGGTTGGATCATGTACATAGTAACATGACAGGTTGGATCATGTACATAGTAACATGACAGGTTGGATCATGTACATAGTAGTAACATGACAGGTTGGATCCTGTACATAGTAGTAACATGACAGGTTGGGTCATGTACATAGTAACACGACATGTAGGATCATTATTTACCGAGTTACTCAGTCACAACATGCCCGAAGCTAATCAAAGTATATAATTGTTGTAATTGAAGTACACAACTTACAGCTAAACCCACCATTAAATATATAATAAACTGTTGATGTTGTAAGCGGCAGTACGTGGCTTGTGGTAGAGCAACAAAGGTACACATTAAAATCACAGCAAACAATGAAATTCAGATAGGTAAACAGGATACACTTACTATACCATACTGAACGACACGACACCAAACAGCTGGGTAAAATAAAATGCAGGAACACGCCAAATCAGGAAAATAAACAGAGCAGTATTGAGACGGTGTGCACAGGACGAGGATACGTAATAATGTGTCATTCATGCATGGGTACCTTCCAGATAGTTTTATGCATGCAACAATTGTACCTATTGTGAAATACAAATCTGAAGATCTTACGTCAGTTGATAATTGTTGCTATAGTTACAGTGGCATCAAAGTTGCTCGCAATTTGTATTTTATCTCGCATTGGGCAGAGTATTGAGACAAGTGGTTTTTCAATTTGGGTTTAAAAGTAACCACTCCACTGATATATGTATCTTTGTGTTAAAAGAGATAATTGACTTTTATAAGAGACATAATTCGCCAGTTTTTTTCCTGTTTTATGGATGCAACGAAAGCATTTGATAGGGTGAATCACTGGACCATGTTTAGAAAACTGACCAATAGAAAGATTCCTTCATTTATAGTTAGAATATTGCTATTTTCAAATTGGTATCATAGCCAATTAGTTTTTGTTCGATTGGCTTCGCTCGGTCCCTTTTAGTGTTATTAATGGGGTTCGTCAAGGAAGCAGCATTTCGTCCAAGTTATTTGCTGTATATGTCTACGGACTGAGTAAAGAGCTCCAGTTAGCAGGAGTAGGGTGTCATATGGCTGACAAAATTGCCAACAACCTGTTTAATATGTGGATGACCTAGTACTGATTTGTCCTTCAGTCAAACCTTTGAGGAAAATGATTAATATTTGTGAACAGTACGGAAGCAGCATGACATTCTTTTCCATACTACAAAAACTAAATATATTGTATGTTTAGCCTAGATTTTGGACACCGGTTCTGATTCCTAATGTTCATTTGCACGGGAACAATTGAAGTTTGTATTTAAACCTCTAAAAAGTACCTCGGGCACATTATGTCTTCCAAAGGGAATGAAGCAGTAGATATGCGGATGCAGCTTAAGTCTTTTTATGCAAGGGCAAATTTTATTGTTCGTAATTTTTAATTTAGTCAGTGCTCCGTGGAGGTGAAATATACAGGGTTTTTTATACAATATATATTGTTTAAATGTTTGGTGTAACTATAGTACTAGGATGCGATGATGCACACTTTAAAAATGGCATAAAATAACACAATGTGGTTAGTCTTTGAATTTAGAGGTGCAGTCGGCATTAGTAATATCTGTGTAACCAGTAATATTTTGAATGCACGAATTGGTAAGTAAGTAATTGTATTGGAGTGAGATGAGGGAATAAATACTTCCCAGCCCATCGGGCTTAAGCTTATAAGTCACCTTGAACAAAAAATGATACATTGACAATATAGAGTGAAAAAAAGAGTAATTGTACACACAGTATAATATAAAATAAATTAACTCTGATACATATTTTCATTCCGCCTTTAAAAGGCGGTTTCAATGAATTTTGCTATATTCCTAACCCCATTTGTCGAGCTCATCATTGTCTGATAGTGTGATGTATTCGGTATTATTTTCTGTGTTAATGTAAGTATTACGTATGTCATCATAAAGACTGCAATGTAATATAAAGTGAATCTCATTTTCTATAGCATTTTGGTCACAAAATACACAAAGTCTATCGCCCACTGGTTTGTTTCTATATCAGACTTCTCCCAGTTTCTAAACGTAGTGGTAAAACCTCGAAACTTTGCCATAAAAGGTCGCTGACTTCGTGAAAGACTCATAGAAACATATGGTTCAGTGATATAATTATCTTTGAAAATAACATATGTACGAAGCTTAATTTTTTCGTTGATAATTTTGACCCAAACTAATTGATGCTGGTGACGTAAATGTTGTTCTACTAAGGATATATCAAGAGGAAAAAGAACATCAAAATATGCATTTAAATTCAACTCATCAAGAAGTTTACAAATTTCTGAAGACCAATTACAGTAATTAAGTGAAAAGTCCCAAAGAAATATTTTCTTAGTTAGTCTGTTCTCGTCCAATTGGATGAGAT
Organism: Glandiceps talaboti; assembly: GCF_964340395.1. NCBI lineage: Eukaryota > Metazoa > Hemichordata > Enteropneusta > Spengelidae > Glandiceps > Glandiceps talaboti. The sequence continues at coordinate 31,950,647 of NC_135549.1, read as the reverse complement.
GGTTCCAACATCTGTACATTTAACAAACGTATTCTAGAGAGTAACAATACTTTAATTCAAATCTGCATTGACTCGGATGCACACTTTCTTTCAAACTTTTGAAGAAATTATAGAAGTGTCATGTACAATACAAGATAGTTGCTTGTTTAATATTATTCTGTCTTTCTTTTTCTTTGTATGTTTTTTAATATTATTATGGCACATCTTGATGGCCTGAAATAAAGAAATAATAATTAAAAAAAATAGTGAACAACGCCCCCAGCGACAGCCGACTTTGCCATGCTTTTACATGCAACGAACTGGCAAACAGTTATAAAATAGAGGAACTATGACGAAGTGTCGTTTGTTGGAGGAAAGAGACTTTTAGAAACCAAATTTTGCAGCTACATCGACTTACCTGTGTTCAGCTGAAGATCTAGAGAGCATTAGGTTACCCTGTACGCGTTTGCATGTCTACAAAATCAATAGCTATACTTCATGTCAACAGCTGTAGCAGAAACCGTGTATGGACAGAAAGTACCGATACTCTTACAAGTGGTTCAAGTCAACCAACAGTAACAACTAGCAAGGTATACGTAATACATGATTGTAACCATGTTCTTCGTAACATTCTGTACAAATATCAAGAATAACTACTTCTTCATGCATTAACTGCATGTCGCCTTCCTATTGTATCTGTACAGTAGCAATATAACCATTCACTAATAATTACATTATGTTTATGAATGCTGTCGCCATTCATGGCAGGTATGGAGTAATCAATGGCGTGGCTATAACTACCATACTGAACCTACTGTTACGTAAGAACAGGCGACTGATAGAGTTCGTCACATACCACAGGCACTTGTTTCCCGAGATATATATGTATCATAATTTTTTTATCGGAATACAATAAAATGTTGATAATATCATAATATTGACGTGACTGTTTAGTCAACTGTACATGAAAGGGGTAAAATACACTTGTTTCTGTGATCACGCAAGTCCACTCGCCGCTAGATATAGTTTATATTTAGCACCGCTAGATATTACCAACGTCAATATTATTGATATTATCAACATTTTATTTATTCTGATATGTATCTCGAGAAACAAGTGCCTGTGTCACATATATAGACAATGACTTACGTTGTATCTCAGGTTCATTGACCCGATGTCTGAACATAAGCTGTCCCTATATCTTGTTACTGGTGTCATGTACACTAATAATAGTTATGATTGTTTCAAGGGGCGCAGTTTTCAAGCATATGATAATGGATTTCATTCGGAATTATTTGCTTTGAAACTGTATAATTGAATATTGTTTGTTGTGTACAGTTCTTTATATAGAGCATCATATATATATATATATATATATATATATATATATATATATATATATACTATATATAGCAAATGTTTATCAATAGCGACAACAACGTAAATGTCCACTATCTACTATTTGTATTGGTCCACGTTTCGAAATAATCTATTCTGACTATTCAAATCTACCATAAGATTTACAGTCACTTGTGAGCTAATATTCAAGGATGGTCATAATACAGAAATAATACCGTTATTTGGTATTTACGAATATTCAAAAATCTATATACCGTCACCGGTGTTTGCACGTTTTTACACGGGTGACGGTATTGTTTTCAATATTCATAAATACCTAATAACGGTATTATTTCTGTATTATAACCATCCTTGAATAGAATATTAGCTCTGACTGTGATAGGATGGTGCAAGGCGCTGACAGCAATAGGATTGTGCAAATGTCGTATTCCGCTATCGATGTCGTATCGAGGTAGATAATTAACTCCATGTGGACAAAATCATCAAGATATAGACGTTACTCATTTACTCTCCATTTACAAGTAATATGGATGTAGAAAGAACCACAAACAGCGTTAAACACATTTAAGAAATTAGTCAAGCAAGCAAACAATATACAGGTTAAAATCCAACATCATCATAAAGGTTTATATGAATAGTCATCTTTCAACACGCAATGACGCCTGTAGTTCTGAGAAATGACGTAAGGCCGGTCTACGTCATAATTGTGTAAGATTGTTTAGATCAGTAGCAGATATAAATTGCAAGATATAATTGACCCTTGACCACACTACGCTGATTCAAGTCTCTCATATACCTAATATATATATATATATATATATATATATATATATATATATATATATATATATATATATATATATATATATATATATATATATATATAATAGAATTAATTCAAAAGAATAAGGATCTAATAAGTCGTTACTCAGAGTTTCACGCTTTGAGCGATCTTCAGACAACTAAATTGGGATTGTCAAAGTCGGTACATACACTTAATGTTTGTATGATTGCGTAACAAGATGGTCGGACTAAACTATTTGTTATGGGGGTTTACTTCTATAGTTGGCGAGCGAGTATTTGTCTTCATGGCGACATTTCGAGACCAGTTCGGATTTTTTGTTCAGTAACATACTCTTTTCAGCATTGACTGTACAAAGTTTCTCAGTGAAACATGAGAGGTTACAATGTTTCGTCTCACTTGTATAAGCAGCCGCTTGGGTGATGATAACCCACTTGGCTGGCTGATTCCTTTCCTTCAAATTCCATACTTGTTTGGATAGCTCTGTGCTGTAGTGTAGCTTTTTATGAGTAAATGTGTGTTTGTGGTTTGAGAATCGCTGTTTAATATGTCCACCTCGTGTGAGTGTGAGTGTATGGGGGGGGGGGGTTCTGGAGGCCTGGAGGATTTTTACTCTTAAAGCCAATTTTCAGGCTATTCTTATACACTTTCAGACAATAATTTGCAAGCTTTACAAGACAGCTCTAACATGTAAAAAGCAACTACATATGGTTGAAACATTTTTGAAATAAAGTTTCATAGCATCTTGACAGTAAGAGGTGGAGGGAAGAACTTTGATTTGAGACTGGGATATGTCTACCTCTTATGGGGGGTCCTAGGGGGTCTTCCTCTAGAAGCTTTTGAAATTTTTTAAAACCAATTTTGGTGAATCTTATTGTTGGTTTAACGAATGAGTGGCCTCTGGGGTGATGGAGTCCAAGGGGTTTCCCCCCTGCCAGATCTGTAGTTTTTTGTTTCTATTTAGGCAATTTATAGGTTATTCATAGCATCTGAGGTAATATTGCCAAGCTTCGAAAAGCTAAAGTAAATATAACTTTTAAAATAATGTTATAAAAGTGGGTCTGTAACATTGGTATAGGGGCATTGATATTGCATGTATAGTAAAGTCACTGGTATGGTAGAGCATTTTAGGAGGCCATACCTAGTGTACAATAGAAACTTGAATTTGATTTGTGGTGATACATGTAGTGTCCGAAATAGGAAGTATATTCATCCCTTCTGACAAATTCATACTGAAGAGACTAGAACAATTTAGATTAAGTTCTTTTATAAATTATCTAATAGTATGAAGATTACCATTACAAAACCTTCAAGTTCACCTTTGCCCCAAAGTGCAAGATAAGTGAAGCACTGATTGTGAAACAGCCATACATTTACATGGCATGTTCTGTAACTAGTGTGGTAGCTAGGTAATACGTATATATATATATATATGTATAATTTTATGCATAGTTATGTTAGAACTATTACATGAAGTAATATTTAAAAAAAATTATGAAAGAAACAGAGACAAGAACAAATATATATATATGTACCACAGGCCAACGAAACTGACTGGTCCCTGACATGTGTTTGAAAATGTTTGTCATGATCTGACAAGTGTCCTGGTTGGAGAGGTACTAGCAGGTTGAACAGTACACTCGAACTTGTGCATCATTTCCCTGCCAAGACATTTTTTTTCTAGCAGCAGTGGTCCATCTTTTTTTTCCATCACCCACTCATATCCGGATTTTTTTTTTCAAGCAACTCCATTTTACATGGACAGTTCTTTGCTGATAAACATGTCTTTGTTTATTTAGTTGTCTACATTGCTACTTATACATTTCGTCATGCAGATAAAATCAAGCCCTGCTCGACATGTCTACAACTAGAGAGGGACAGAATGGTGGCAAGAAAACAAGACATAGACACTTGTTAGATGAACCACCTGATGGTGGCTGGGGCTGGATGATTGTCCTAGCCACGTTTGTGGTCCAATTTATTGTCAGAGGTGTACAGAACTCGGCCGGAATATATTTTGCAGTTTTGGTTGACTATTTTCAGGAGGGGGCCGGGATGACGTCGTGGATTTCGTCATGTTTGACATCACTTAGTCTACTTACAGGTGAGAAGCTTAATATTTATGAAATTATTAATATCATAACTGTGCTGTATGATTTCACATAGTCAGGGAATCAAATTGAAAAAGTGGCTTTAAAAAGTTACCTGACATAAAGTTTTAGACATCAGAGACTATGATGATAGTTGATCACAGTAACTTGACAAGCTAGCACTTCTGGATCTCTTGCGCAGGTCACAAGAGCCAGCAGTTTCCATGATAATTGTAACATTATTTTGAAGAATGGTAAAATATTTTTTTGAACGTTATATCTCGGGCTTCAAAAATACTACCATAATCAAATTCTGTGTATAGTGTTGGAGGGGGGACGGGCAACACACTGATAATACGACCGTTCCGATCAAAAGTCAAAGTCATAGTCAAATTCAAGGCCATGTTTTTTCAGCATAACTGAACTTCTTAGGTTCAGTAGTGACATAGGCATGGGAAAGTGTCTGTCTGTCTGTGTGATGTAGATGTGCGTGCATGCGCGCGCGTGTGTGTGTGTGTGTGTGAACATCAAAAACAGCTGGACCTATTGTCATGATATTTGGTGGGTGTGTATTACCTTGGGTGTCTAGTTGGGAGATTATTCAATCAAGATGATCTTACAGCCAGTGTGGAATTTGGGTAAAAAAATGTGAATTTTGGCCCCCAAAATTTAAACTCAAAAACTACTAGGCAGATCGGTCTGAAATTTGGTGGGAACATTCTTATGGGTGTTTAGTGTAAGAATTGTTCATGACATGATGATCGTATCAGTACTATGCAAATTAGGTATAAAAATGTGTCAGTACTATGCAAATTAGGTATAAAAATGTGTATCTTTGTTCAACAATCTTTAATTCCAAATCTACTGAGCAGATTGGGCTGGAATTCAGTGGGGGACATTCTTAAGGGTGTTTAGACTTCATGGTATACAAATTAGGACTAAAAATGTGTATTTTGGTCACAAATGTATTGATTGAGCTAAAATTTAATGTGGATGCATCTGGACTGAGATGTGTACTGAGATGAAGGTGAATTTACAACATCAAGATCGATCCCATTAGCAATATGCAAATTAGGTCTAACAATGTAAATTTTGGTCAAAAACTTGTATGGGCAATGGAACTGAAATGTGGTGGGGATGTTTCTGGGGGTGTTGTTATTCTGTTGTTGTTGTTCAAACATATTGACAAAACTGGTCCTACCAACCATGGCCACGCCCTTAACAACAGTAAAATGATTATACATATTACAAAGGATGGGTAGGTAAGTAAATAAAGGTTTTAAAATTGTATGCAAATATCACTAGCAACAGGACGACGCCCATATCAACAACTATCTGATCGTTTATATTGCAAAGATGAAAACTGGGAAGGGTAGGCAAGTGAAAAAAGATTCCAAAATTGTATGCAAATGTGCCTGACAATAAGACAACGCCCATATCAACAGCCAAATGATGGTGTACATAGCCAATATAACATCGGGGATGGTTAGGCAAGTGGATAAACATCCAAAAGGTGAATGCAGATATGCCAAGCAGCAAGACCAAGCCCATAGCATCAGCCAAATGCTGGCATATATGGTGAAGGTAACGACAGGGCTGGATAGGCAACCAGATAAACTTTGTAAATGTACAGATTGTGATGCTATTTATTTTTATACTTTTCTCGAAACACTTACCCGAAAACTGTTCTTAAATAACTTTCCTCTCGCATATATGATAATTGTAGACATGCAAATAATTACTAAATTATTATTGACTTAACGAACACTCGTACTTCAAAAAGCCAGGTTTTGTCATCGGACCACATGGTCACAACTCAATCTGACGTCATTACCGAAGTTTGGAAACGTGTGTGCTTGCCAGCAACCTTTCATACATGCGAACTTTGGACTCTAAAACTGAACTTTTCGAATGTTAGGAAGATGTCAACGATATGCTGTCAAAATTATGCTGGGGTTACCCTCCAGAATTACCCCTGAGCGCATTGGTATCAATTCTAGCTTATATTGACAATTGTTTTGGTATATGTTAGTGTGGTTTTTGAAATCCTCCGTAAGTGTGACAATCTCTCAGTCAAGATATGGACATTTTTACAGCGACATTTGTAATTCAAACTCTCGTCAGTTAAAAATATTTAGGTTTTATTATAGATAAGGTGGATATCCTGTCTAAATACGGCTTTTTTAATGTTTTCCTGATGATGTCTGTGCGACTGGTTACTTTCTTGTTAAAGCAATTTTGAAAACAATCGTCAGACAGTTGTGACCAAGATTTTAGTCTTTGGAGACTTAGTCACTAAAAAGGAAAGATGACATACTCTTTCTCAGATACACAAGACGTTAGCACCATGGCATGGCATTGCACCTGCATATCTACTTCTTACATAACTCCCCCAATGCATGTCAACTGAAGTACAATAAATGAATGAAACCGTCCACTTCAGGAAAATTAAATGCCAATGAGTTCATTACTGACGACCCTCAATATTCATTCAGTGACGTCGTGTAGCCACTACAATTATCAATAGTTTATTGAGGTAATCTTTGGACAATATTTGACGAACTCCTTGTATTCAAATCGTTGTGGCGATGTTGAATTTTTATTTGATTTGATGTCCAGTATTACGGGATACGTTTTGTAACTGTAATCCATAACACTATCTGTAACCTTTGAACTACAAACGTTTCTAGACATCATATATTAATAACTTCATGCATTTGTTACCTTGACTACGTATGCTAGCTACGAATTCTATGATTATTTCAAGCGTCAACTCTGCAATTACCCATTTTTATTTACTTTGTAGGTTTTGAATTATACATCAAACACTTTTTAACTCACTCACTCACTCACTCACTCTCACTCACTCACTCACTCACTCACTCACTCACTCACTCATTTTAACTACCATTCAGCATGTTGCGGGTTTACTGTTATAAACTCACATCATGTGAAAGGTCAAAAAAGGATATTAGTGATGTCAAAGTAGCATTGATGGTTTATAACTTCTTTATAGGACCGTTTGCTGCTGCACTAAGTAAACGATATACACACCGTAAAGTAGCTTTTACAGGAGGACTGTTAGCATCTGTTTCCATGGCAATAAGTACCTTTGCTCCCAATGTGAATTATATCATTGTTACCTTTGGGATTTTGACAGGTGGGTAATATTTTACTTGCAATAGTCTATATTTTGGCATTATATACACAAATATAATGTAAAATGTAACATTTCTTTGTCGTGGAAACAACCATTTTTTGTCGTGTGTACATTGTGTGTGTGTGTGTGTGTGTGTGTGTGTGTGTGTGTGTGTATTCTTAGATTTTCTCATAACAGAGAACATACTATGCAAAAAAGAAGTCAAGTCCTTTACCCAATCTGATTATTATAAAATCCGATGTACAATGTAGTGTACACTCACAATTTCTTTTTGGCTGTTATGTTAGCTGTCGTTTGTTCTTTTGTGAGCACTCGTTACACACATCTGACACGTCGTCGCAAACCACACCTTCTTTTACGGCACCGTCCAAAACGCGCCGGCCACAGGACGTTATTTCATTATTTAGCAGTACGGCGAAAGAAATAACAACTCTGGTTTGCGAGAATGATCTGACACAGTAATTGGTTTTCCCGAGCCATACGGGAGCGCTGAGTGAATTCACTTAACCAATGAAAACGCATAATACCACAGGGGTCAGCGAACATGTAATTGATTGATCGATCGGTTGACTTATCGATCGATTTACTGATTGATTTATTATTTGGTTGAATGATTGATCGATTGAATGATCAATTTTTGTGGTGCTATATAACTTATTTTGTGTGTGATATTGATCAATTGACTCATTGAGTTTTGTGGTGATATCATAGTAAAACTTTTTTTCTTTCCCTGGCTACTTTTCTCTCTTTCAGCTGTATGTGTGTGTAATTCTCTCCTTATGAACTAAATAAAGACCCCTTGTCCATTCTTCTCCTATTATGTAAATTAACAGTATAAATAAAAGTTTGTGATATCTCTTATCTTCTGGGAGATTATCTCAGTCATTTATGCATTACTCGTGTGTGCATAATTGACTGTTCGTCCAGTGTGGTAATCTCCCAGAAGATTAGACATCAAGCAAATTTTCTTGGTAACTGATCCATGCTAATTATGAGATTATGGGCGTTTTAATATAGATAAGAGGAGAAGAATGGACAAGATGTCTTTATTTAGTCAATGAAGAGAGAATTATATACAACTGAAAGAGCCAGGGAAAGAAGAAAACAGTTTCATATCACAAAAAAGTCAATTGATCAATATTATACTTCAGATCAGAGCGCTCTGTTCGAAAAAAAGCACGAACACAGAGCGGAGACAACGTTGTTATCGTTGTTTGCTCTTTCTTTCAATTTTGAACATTGAGTGTATACATTGTAAGACGGATTCTGGTTAGCTACTCGTAAGTACGGGGTTGGGTTCGGGAACACCTATGGTATTTTGTCAGATGTACGTAACGAGTGCTCACAAAAGCCCAAAATAAAATCGCGAGTGTACACTACATAGGATTTTAAATTCAATTCTACATTAAAGAATAATTGCTAAATTATGACATTCCTCATTTTGGTTATTTTCTTATGGAAATAGAGAACACAACCTCTCCATCCTTACTCAGGCTTCAAATATATAATAATACAATATTTGAATTAGTTGGTTCCACATTGACCGCTTATTATGGCATTGTTTACAGGTATTGGCTTTGGACTAGCTCGGGTCCCAACCGTTGCGATGTTGGGGCGTTATTTCAGGAAACGTCACGCTTCTGCGAACGGAATTGCGGTCATTGGAACTGGTGGAGGATCGTTTGTGATGGCGCCATTAATTCGTTTACTTATTGATGTTTATGGATGGCAAGGCACATTTATCGTTATTGGGGGGATTTCACTAAATATATGTGTGTGTGCAACACTCCTACGACCGATACATTTTCAAAGTGACACAGACGATGAACAAGAACATTCGTCAGACCATGACAATGTCTCAAACTTTGAGGATTCTGAGCTTTGTGGAAAAAATAAATCACTGGCAGGATGGCCAAAACTCATTCGATTCATAATTAAGCATTTTGAACTATCACTTTTCAAGAATTTACATTTTACGTCGTAATGATTTCCTATCTGTTCTTTGGTTTCGGATTAAATATTCCCCTTGTTCACATCGTGAAGCGATCCATCAACGTTGGTATTTCTGACACGAAAGCACCACTATTACTGTCTGTCCTAGGATTGTGCATGATGATCGGTGGTTTAACTCAGGGTATACTAATAGACTGCCTACACTTGTCAAAACGTAAGGTGTTGGGTTGTGCTTTCTTTTTATACGGAATGTTCACAGTATTATTAGTTACTACAGAAAGTTTTGTAACTACTGCTATCTTAATAGCAATAATGGGACTTTATCGAGGAACATTTGCAGCAGTCAATGCTCCAGCTTTGAAAGAAATCACAGGTCAAAGCAAATTCACGAGTGGTTATGGTCTGGCTGTACCGTTTATTGGTATGTTCCAATTGATAGGACCAGTGGTTGCAGGTATGTGTACAACCACTCTACTGGAATACATGTGATCTTGCTGCTAGTCCTTCAGGCTTTCTTTCGATACGTCTACGTAAACGACGTACGAAGCTCGCTTAATTGAAGAAGGAAAGCTTGTCGTATAGTATCGGAAGAAAGCCCAAAGGTCTAGAAACAGCTAGACTAGAGTAGATGTATTTATTCATGTGTCGTGAGGAAGGATAATGCACTCCATTAAAACTTGCGTGAACAGACTAAAGAATTAACAAAGAAATATGTTTTCTCAAAAAGCTGTTACAACTAAATTATACCCGTTAGAAAAACTGTGACGTTTCAATGTTAGGGAGCCTTCTGTATTTGTAGGGGGATGGGGGGGGGTCACTTTTTACAAATCAGCTCTCGAGAGGGCCATATTTTAGAAAATGGGATTAGGGGGAGGATCACATTTTACTTTGACTAATTGTATTGCCTAACATTGAATTTTTGGGGGGTTATTTTGTCATCCCATCGCTGCCAGTGGTTCCAAATCCCATTGCTGCAATTCGGGTTAGAGCTAGGGTTAGGTACCCATGATACGGCCTATATTAATCAAATTGCTGATGAAAAACAATTAATGAATTAATAGTCAGTTGTGGTATGATGAGAGGAGTGGGTCTTACAGGTGTAAATTGAGCAAAGCTGAGTAAGATACTACGAATGTTGTGCAGATCATGACCTCGGTCCCACAATGTCGGGACTATTTCAATCTCATTGTTGGGAGTTGTGGCATTCAACTCAGCCGGCAATGAGATCCAAACACGTGCAGGTATTTATTTATTAATGCAGTGCCTTTAAGTGCCCTTCACGACGTTCAACAAATTGGTTGAGGGTTTCTTTGTTTGTCATGTATACATTCTAATAATTTTTATTTTCGTTCTGTTCATATTTAGGATACCTTTATGATTACACACATAACTACGATGTGTCGTTCTACGTTGGCGGCGCCTCTACGATGCTAGCTGGAATTATTGTTCTGTCTACGCACTTCGTACTGGAAAGGTGGCAGCTTATTCACGGAAACGAATCTAGTGAGAATATGAAAGACTTTGAGAATGGAGGAGGAAAGAATGTGTTATTAGGACAATCACCTCACAACGATCGAGTAGGCGAAGACAGTGAAGAGACAGATATAGAATCCCTAGATCTGGAATGTGTATCAGTTACTTATGTTGAGAGGGAGACAACAGTATGACAATGTGTAACATGACAGGTTGGATCATGTACATAGTAACATGACAGGTTGGATCATGTACATAGTAACATGACAGGTTGGATCATGTACATAGTAACATGACAGGTTGGATCATGTACATAGTAACATGACAGGTTGGATCATGTACATAGTAACATGACAGGTTGGATCATGTACATAGTAACATGACAGGTTGGATCATGTACATAGTAACATGACAGGTTGGATCATGTACATAGTAACATGACAGGTTGGATCATGTACATAGTAACATGACAGGTTCAACTTTGGGTCATTATTTACCGAGTAACTCAGTAACAATATATCACATGATTAAACTCCTTTGAAGATGGATTTGTCTGTGTCGGTCGACGACCTGGTGTACGTGTGAAACTGTTAGTTCATTGAAAACAAAACCCACCTGATATCCACATAACTGGTCACAAACCCCTGTTTGTAGCGTCGATGTTCTAACAATAGCCTGTTTAAAAGTATTTATATTAAAGGAACATTAGAAAATGCCACAGTGATTTTGGAATTTGACATTTTGATTATTTTTACAGAATCGTTGATATCACACACCCCCCCCCCCCCCACACACACACACATATTCAGGGAGACAGACAGACAGACAGACAGACAGACAGGCAGACAGAGACACAAGCTATTATAAATATCGCCCTCCTAATCGTTACGTATAAGGCCCAGGGGTATAAGGTTCTTCTGTGTATACATTTGGCTGTATTACAATGTATTTCTCTATTTCTGTTACTTTGTCCCTATGTCCTTATCTCTGTTTTACTTTAGCACAACTGAACTTCTCAGGTTCAGTACTGCTACAGGCATGGCAAAGTCTGTCTGTCTGTCTATCTGTCTGTCTGTCTGTCTGCCTGTCTGTCTGTCTGTCTGTCTGTCTGTCTGTCTGTCTGTCTGTCTGTCTGTTCGTGTGGATGTGTGTGCGTGTGCGTGTGTGAGCACATTGAAAGTCAAAAACCGCTGGACCGATTGCCCTGGTATTTGGTGGGTGTATTACCTTTGGTGTCTACTTGGGAAATTGTTCAAATCAAAATGAACTTACCACCAGTGTATGATTTGGGTCAAAAGATGTGATATTTGGTCAAAAAACTTAAACTCAAAAAAACTACTGTTCAGATAGCTAGGTCTTAAATTTGATGGGAACGTTTTAGTGGTGTTTAGATTAAGAAGTGTTGATAACATGATGATCATATCAGTGACATGCAATTAGGTATAATTTTTGGTCACAATTCTATTATTTTGACATTTTTCCCCGCATCACTTTGCGTAAGATATTACTGACAAAACTAGACCAATGTCTGTCAATCAACGTTTTGTATTTCTTTGATGGTTGTATATGTAATATGTATACAATACAATACGTACATCCATCCATCCACACAAACACACACACATACATACATACATACATACATACATACGATACATACATACATACGATACATACATACATACATACATACATACATACATACATACATACATGCATGCACACATGCACACACACATACATACATACATACATACATACATACATACATACATACATACATACATACATACATACATACAACTTATTTTTAGGATTCCTTGAATGTACTAAGTCAGGTCAGTATCCTTAGTGATTTGATGGCAGTGTTTCGTTTTGTTTCAGCATTTGCCAACAGTTAGTATTAAGCCTTTGACAAGACACTGCCATAGGCGGCGCCTAAAGCACATGCCTGGATATTTGATATTTGCCATTCCTGCTTTTGGTCGGCGACAAATGTTTTTTCTCTCTCGAAAATCCTCCAGCTCAGCCCCACTAGAAATCAAATCGTTTACCCTTATATTATATTAGTCTTATTGGTGGAAAATTTAGGGGAAATTTCCAAAGATCATAGATTGGAGACTCCGATGACCTTTGACATACTATGATGATGGAACACTACCGTTTGTTGCAACATACATGTAGGTATTTGATGCAGCAAATAACACTAGATGTTTTCAAGATAACGTCTTATATTTGTCAAGGTTTGTCTTCGAACGTTTTTATAGATATCACAAGTAAATAACTATCTCAAATAGTTTCATACAACAACGAAAGTAACATTACTGATAAAGTAGCGTCTGTACAACGATAGTTGGTGTACGGGGTCCGAGCGGAACAAGCTTCGCGATCGGGGCATTCAGTTACGAAATACCGACAGGAAATATGACGCAAGATTTATCATGATCTCATTCCAGTCTAAGAAAACCACCAGCATTGTGAAATAAGTGTACAGTTGAGT
>NC_135549.1:31864831-31932331 GCF_964340395.1 Glandiceps talaboti | reverse complement strand
TATACCAACAGCTATATTACACGGCAACGTATCTGTCTGGTTTAGCACCTCACGTGGAATTTGATAAAATAGTGAATACATGTTTTCAGTATCACCAATGCTGTACTTGTAATGCAACCATTCTTGATGAACTTTTACGAGTGATCGAATGGCGTCATTCAATAGAATGTCTTCTCTGTTATGATTATAAAATTGAAGAAGAAATGTTTACATTGTCACAAACCTTTCTTTGTAAAAAAAAATATGTTTTAGGCAATACATCAAATAAATTCAACCGAATACATTCCTTGAATTATGCTAGTGCGAGGTGTGCCAAAATAGAAACAATTATATCCAAACAAACAAACAAACAAACAAACAAACAAACAAACAAACAAACAAACAAACAAACAAACAAAAACCCAGAATATCGATAATACATGGCAGGAAAACATCTTTCGTTTATCCCAAAAGAAAACATGTTTCAAATGTGATCTATAGCTTAATTGTATAAGCTTAGATGGACCTTGATTTGTTTGTTAATAATATATTTACTCATAATTTTACTCTCCGCTCAACAGGCTATCTGTACGACTACACACATAATTACAATGCATCATTCTTCGTTGGAGGAGTTTCCTCCATACTTGGCGGAGTCATTACTGTTGGTGCCTACTTGGTATTGGAAAGGCGGAGCCCAATTGAAGGGTCACAACCTGGTTATAATGACAGCGAATCAGCCATGACGGACAGAGAGGTGGAAAAGCTTCAAGTTTCTCACAGTGATGTTATAGTCAGTAAGGAAGACAGTGAAGATTTGGAATTTCCGGAACGTATGTCAGTTATGTATATTGGAAAAGAGACATCTATATAATTATTTCACAGACGGTTACTAGGGTATTGTTTTTTTTAAATATAAATTATATAACGGATTTCCGTACCGACGAGACGTCGCAAAAGAATGCACACTTCATATAATTGTGGATCGACAGAGCTATGAAAAACGAGTTGACGTAACTACAAGTTGGTCATCGGTATGTCGTATTGTGGAAGTGTCACCGATGATGTATTCGCTATTTTAGCAAATTTCATACTATCAGCTAAATTATGCAAAATCCATTATTTAAAGATCATTAGAAACGATGTTGATATGAAGGTCCATTTGTCCTGAAGCAAATAGGTGGAGTTGATGTGATTTCAAACCAATATTAATTATGGTTACAGTTGTCACAAGTGGTCTAAGTTGTCTTCTATGATACTAGTATCACAATACCAATAATGTAGTCTGGGATGAACAAAAGGCAAGGCAACTCGATATCTTAATTCTTGCATTGTTTGCTTTGATTAGCTAATCACATTTGTTATGTAATTTTGAAATAAAGGAGAGGTATATACATGTGCAGAATGAACGAAGCAGAGTTTGGTTTGACTTATGGTCGGGACGATACGTTGCTTCCTCTAAGATGTGAACATAATGTGGAACCGTTAATTTAGGAATTCAATCAGTTTTCACCATGCCACTGAAAGACTTGTCAACAAAACTGAACACAACCCATTCGGCAAAATGGCCAATAAAAATATTACACTAGCAATTACAAGACATAGATAACAAAGAGATAACATAAATTTACATAGGGTTGGTATAACTGGGTATAACTGATATATATATATATATATATATATATATATATATATATATATATATATATATATATATAGCTAATCACATGTTGGTCATCGGTATGTCGTATTGTTCAAATTCCTTATGCATTTCTTTATATTCAAGTATTCTATGGCGTTAAGTTATATATATTATGTGTATGGTTTGATATTTTATGCATATGAATGTCCTCCTAGGCCTGCATGTCTTTATTTTCAAATAAAATGTGCTCACCATGCATGGGATACCCCTTCTACATCTATCCTCCAGCCAGTGTTTTCTCCTAAATAAAATGTGTTCACCATGCATGGGATATCCCTCCTACATCTATCCTCCAGCCAGTGTTTTCTCCCAAATAAAATGTGTTCACCATGCATGGGATACCCCCCCCCCTACATACTATCCTCCAGCCAGTGTTTTCTCCCAAATAAAATGTGCCCACCATGCATGGGATACCCCTCCTACATCTATCCTCCAGCCAGTGTTTTCTCCCAAATAAAATGTGTTCACCATGCATGGGATACCCCTCCTACATCTATCCTCCAGCCAGTGTTTTCTCCCAAATAAAATGTGTTCACCATGCATGGGATACCCCTCCTACATCTATCCTCCAGCCAGTGTTTTCTCCCAAATAAAATGTGCTCACCATGCATGGGATACCCCTTCTACATCTATCCTCCAGCCAGTGTTTTCTCCCAAATAAAATGTGTTCACCATGCATGGGATACCCCTCCTACATCTATCCTCCAGCCAGTGTTTTCTCCCAAATAAAATGTGCTCACCATGCATGGGATACCCCTTCTACATCTATCCTCCAGCCAGTGTTTTCTCCCAAATAAAATGTGTTCACCATGCATGGGATACCCCCCCCCCCCTACATCTATCCTCCAGCCAGTGTTTTCTCCCAAATAAAATGTGCTCACCATGCATGGGATATCCCTCCTACATCTATCCTCCAGCCAGTGGTTTCTCCCAAATCAAAATTGAAGGGGAAAGCCCTGTTGACTAAGTATCTCCTAGTGAAATCGATATGATATTTCTCACTGTGACGCCTACATCACGTGTTCGTAAAGAAATCTATTATTGTTACTAGTATATATGAACCTTGAAGTCGATTGTCACTAAAAGTGTTGAGTCTCAGACCACTGTAATGATATGATATTTAGAGTACTATAAAAGTGTATACCTTGTACATCGCCAGATAGAATGTAGGAGGAGGGGGGGGGGTTACCATATAATTCAATTGCACGTACATATAGGAATCCCCGTGTGTATTGGGGAGGGAGTACGAAAATTATTATTCATTTGGAAGAGGGGTTACGATTTCTTTTGAGAGCGCAAGGGGGGGGGGGGGTGCGTGCGAATTTTTCTCGTAACCAAACTATTTTCTCGATCCCAGGCCCCCTGTCGTAAATTGTGATCGCAACCTTATACGTCAATGGTTGTAATACTAGTATGTACAAAATGTCAATTACCATTTCACGTATGATATTACTTTCCAAGACTTAATAGATGTTTATATTTATCGGATTACGAATATCATTTTCCAATCAACACATTGTTAGTAGATACAAACATAGTCATGTTAAAATCTATGGGATCATCGATCAATATCAAACTCTCAGAATTAAACGATGTCATTGATCTTGGATCGTGTATTGAGTTTGATGACGCCCTCATCGTCAGAAACCTACATCATTAAATGATGTTATTCCTGTAACCTCTGGTATGTGTGATTTATTGTGAATGAACTGGTGTCAATGCGAAGACGATGGATGACTTCAGTGGTGTGATCATACGACAATTTGAACTGTGAAATGCTGACGTCTGCAGCTGGTTGATCTACGTTGCCTACATACAGCCACCAGAAGTTTTACTCATGTTTCTCAGCTTCCGACAATGATATGGTATGAAATATACATATTTTAACGTTGAATTTTAAAAAAATGTACACAACAGTGGCCGATGCAAAGACAATTCATTTAATTCAATATTGTCAGAGTCAATACACGATATTGTATTACCTCGATATGTATATCTTAGTGAATGTCGATGACTTAAATAGCGACCGTTTGTATTGACCAGCTGTAGAATCATAGTCCATAGGTCAAGCTCACTCTATTTGCATGACTTTGTAGCATATATATATCGTCAGCGTACTTTGAACCAGATGTCTAGCTCTTGCACAATATTGCACCACTTCGAGTCGTCAACTCACATGAACTGCTTTTGCACGTCATCACAAAATGACTGCACTAGCTGCAATTCTAAATAGGTCCATTTATAAAAATGTTGAAAACAGGTAAAAATAAATGGTAACGAATTTAAAAAGAGAGATTGGGAGAAAACAAACAAAAATACAAATTAGGTCAGACGGGGTCAAAAGGCTTCGTACGTCATTTTTTGTGTAACTTGCCATAAATAAATAATAAAACTCTTTGAAGGCGGCAAACGCTGATTTTGTGTTTACACAAAACGGAATTCATTGGATGTAGGTAACTTTGTTGATAAGACAGCGTTGCTTTCAGCCATCAACACAAATATTTGTTGAGTGTAGTCAGTGTAATTCCCTTGATCTATCCAGACACAAACCGACATGGAATACTCCAAAGATGTAGACAGTAAAGCTGTGAAGACCATAAAGCCTACTGTACTAGAGGAACCACCAGACGGTGGATGGGGTTGGATGATTGTAATTGCGACGTTTGTAGTTATGTTCATCGTTCGAGGCACTCAGAATACGGTTGGGATATTTTTCGCTGTTTTGGTTGACTATTTCCAAGGAGGAGCTGGGATGACATCATGGGCATCGTCCTGTTTGACTGCCATCAGTTTGTGTGTAGGTAAGAATGTGACTTCACCTGATTGCCGTAATATGTGGTTACCGTCAGTTTGTGTGTAGGTAAGAATGTGACTTCACCTGATTGCCGTAATATGTGGTTACCATCAGTTTGTGTGTAGGTAAGAATGTGACTTCACCTGATTGCCGTAATATGTGGTTACCGTCAGTTTGTGTGTAGGTAAGAATGTGACTTCACCTGATTGCCGTAATATGTGGTTACCGTCAGTTTGTGTGTAGGTAAGAATGTGACTTCACCTGATTGCCGTAATATGTGGTTACCGTCAGTTTGTGTGTAGGTAAGAATGTGACTTCACCTGATTGCCGTAATATGTGGTTACTGTCAGTTTGTGTGTAGGTAAGAATGTGACTTCACCTGATTGCCGTAATATGTGGTTACTGTCAGTTTGTGTGTAGGTAAGAATGTGACTTCACCTGATTGCCGTAATATGTGGTTACCGTCAATTTGTGTGTAGGCAAGATTGTGACGTCATGGTTGCCATCGTGAGTAGTGGCATTTATACAAGAAATATACTACTTATTTTAGAACATTTAAACTAAAATTAAAGTTGAGACAACGTTTGATTATAATCGTCGCTAGAATAATTTAGCACATCTCTTAGATGATGGGTTTAATTTCGACCTAGTACACATTGTTTACAAAGATAAAACGTAGAGGTGAAAACAAGACGAGGAAAAGTTCAAGCATTTTAATTTCTCAAGTAACCGTTACAATTTTATTTCATGATTACTCAAATACTGTTCAGATTGTGAAATTTAATGTACTGAGAGTTTAAGCGGATTTCAAGAAAATGTCTAGAACAGGAATTTATGATAATAGTGGTACATTTCAGTTTTGATAAATCCATTTTACGAGAATGGTTGTACGACAAAAACTTCATTTACTGTTTTTTGGTTAAAGCTAACAACGCGTTTTTATTCCAAACTCTCAGCAAATTTCTGTTGACGTCGACGAATGTAGAAATGTAAGCCGATAATGGAGAAATGATCGCCTTTGATTTGCTGGTATTAATATATTACACTGCTGATCATAATGATGTCTTTGTCCAGTAAGCTGGACATTTTATTTCGGTGTAAATTATTTTCAAGATTTAATTTAGTTTACAAAGATTAGTAGCAATTTTTCTTATATTTTCACAGGACCAATATCAGCTGCACTGTGCAAGCGATACTCCCATCGTCAAATAGTTTTCATTGGGGGACTATTGACATCCGTTTCCATGGTAATCAGTAGTTTTGCCACTAATGTAGAATTTGTCACCATTACATTTGGTGTTTTGGCAGGTACGTGTGATTCCACTAGTTGTAGATGTCGCTTCTCAATATACTGCAATGCTGAAATCGTGATTTGTAAAATGTAAATAAAGATTGACTGGCGTTGATCAAAATCTGACTAAATTTATATGTGTGTACCTGTTCTAACAGCGAATTGAGTACAGTGTAGTTGATCTTTCATCAAATAGCAACACAATATTGACGACTGTTATCTAGCTGAACTTTCATTGAATAACAACAGAGCAGTAACAACTGTTGTGTAGTGGATGGTTCATTGAATAACAACAGCAGTGACAACTGTTGTGTAGTGGATGTTTTATTGAATAACAACAGCAGTGACAACTGTTGTGTAGTGGGTGTTTCATTGAATGATTCATTGGATAACAACAGAGCAGTGATGACTGTTGTGTAGTGGATGTTTCATTGAATAACAAAAGAGCATTAATGGCAGTTGTCAATTTATACCAATGACATCAAATACATTTCCCCCATAAAAATTCAAGTTCATTTTGTTTCTCATTCTAATCCTTATTATCATTTTCTATGACAGGAATTGGGTTTGGCCTTGCCCGTATCCCCGCTGTTGGGATGATTGGTCGCTATTTCAAAAATCGCCATGCTACAGCAATGGGCATTGCCACTACAGGAAATGGATGTGGATCATTTGTGATGGCACCATTGGTTCATTTGCTCATCGACTTTTATGGTTGGAGAGGCACACTAATATTACTTGGAGGACTTTCTTTAAATATGTGTGTTAGTGCAGTTCTCCTACGACCTATACATATTAAAGTTGATGACGACAATAACAAGGCATCTCAGAAACTAATGACTTCTGAATCCGACTCAGCTACGGAGTTTATCGCACCAAGAAAAGGAGTATCAGTGTGCGTGTGGTGTATAAACCTATCTCGTTCTATTCACAATCATTTAGAATTGTCACTCTTTAAAATTCCTTTGTTTTCGTTCCTAATGATTTCGTACTTTTTGCTTGGTTTTGGAGTAAATATTCCTTTAGTTCATGTGATTAAGAGAGCGGTAAACATTGGAATTCCAGACACAAAAGCACCAATACTCTTGTCGGTTCTCGGATTCTCCATGATGGTTGGTGGTTTTGCACAAGGTCTCCTAGTCGATCTTTTCAATCTTTCAAAAGGGAAGGTTTTCGGTGCTGCCAACATCATTTATGGAACAGGCACGATATTTTTAACAACAAGCAACGATTTTATTTCCATGGCCATTGTTATGGCAATCATGGGACTTTCAAGAGGCGTGATTGCTACCTTTGATAGTGTGGTAGTTCTAGATATTGTTGGTCATCATAGATTTACGAGTGCTTATGGGTTAGCGGTACTCTTTATTGGGTTTGGCCAATTGGTTGGACCACCCGTTGCAGGTATATATTCAACAATCAGTAATATATTTTAGCTTAGTAACGTAATTTTACTGTCCTTGTGATAGAAGGTGTTATTCTATCACAAACTATTTCAAGTGGAACTAAAACCCCACACTGTCAAAA
The DNA here is from genome assembly GCF_964340395.1 of Glandiceps talaboti. Classification (NCBI taxonomy): domain Eukaryota; kingdom Metazoa; phylum Hemichordata; class Enteropneusta; family Spengelidae; genus Glandiceps; species Glandiceps talaboti. The sequence continues at coordinate 31,925,038 of NC_135549.1, read as the reverse complement.
GATAAAGCACGGGGTGGAAATACGAAAGGGAGATACACGATGTGTGTGTGTGTGTGTGTGTGTGTGTGTGTGTGTGTGTGTGTGTAAGAGAAAGAAGACAAAGACAGACCGAGACAGGGACAACGACAAACAGCGAGATAGTCAAAGACAGACAGATCTAGAGAGACAGAGGAAGAGGGAGCCATAAACGGAGAGTAAAGAGGAAAGAATTATTTTGACCATTGATTATTGTCTTTCAGGTTACATCTATGACAGTACTCACGACTACCAGGTGTCATTTTACATTGGTGGAGCAACGCTCATATTGGGCGGACTTATTGCGATGGTTAGTTACTTTTTCTGGGATAGAAACGTGGCTAGGAAAAGAAAAGGAAATGATGTTACACTTGAAGATGTTTCTGATGAAGGAACACAAGAGAACTAAGCAATATGAACTACTTTATATAACAGGACAATATATGAACTACTTTATATGACAGGGGAATATATGAACTACTTTATATGACAGGATAATATATGAACTACTTTATATAACAGGACAATATATGAACTACTTTATATAACAGGAGAATATATGAACTACTTTATATGACAGGATAATATATGAACTACTTTATATGACAGGACAATATATGAACTACTTTATATGACAGGACAATATATGAACTACTTTATATGACAGGAGAATATATGAACTACTTTATATGACAGGAGAATATATGAACTACTTTATATGACAGGACAATATATGAACTACTTTATATGACAGGACAATATATGAACTACTTTATATGACAGGACAATATATGAACTACTTTATATGACAGGACAATATATGAACTACTTTATATGACAGGAGAATATATGAACTACTTTATATGACAGGAGAATATATGAACTACTTTATATAACAGGTGAACTACTTTATATGACAGAAGACATCTATGGACAAATTCTACCTGACAAATACCCGTCATGTTGAATAACTAAACTAGATAATAAATTTAAACTAAAACAGAAACAGATATATTGTATCTGTAATCTCAAAAACATTACCCAAATCGTAGTCTTTGAATCAAACCTTAAAGTATGAGAATTTGTTACCATTACACAATGTTGGATAGAACGACAGACGAAATCTTTTTGAGTCAGAGAGTATTAAAGCATGATATATGATATAGCATAGAACCGGTGACTTTTCCTACTTAATGCAACGCCCTGTCCCATACTGACGGTCTTCCAGTATGTATGTATGTATGTATGTATGTATGTATGTATGTATGTATGTATGCTTTATTGAGGAATACGAAACTAAACAAGTGAGTTGAGACATAACGTATAATGGTAAATCATGTCTGACAACACCCCCCCCCCATACACGTATGGAAAGTAGAATAAGAACAAGAAACTTGTACTGTCATGTTATTTTAACTTATACGATTAGGTATGTCAATATCTAGTTCTAAATACATATCTATTATATTCTAGTAATAATCCTATAAAATATATCAAAACGGTAATCTACAAAGTGTTAACGTATAATTTCTGTATTTTCCTTAAGCTTGTTTACAAGTCAGATCTGACCACATGGTGTCATAAGCGTGTCATAAATACCACGTATGTGTGGTTAATTATATGAATGTTGTGAGTCTCTCTTTCCTCCCACCCATACCCCCCCCCCCCCCATGGTATGAATGTTGTAAGTCTCTCTTTCCTCCCACCCATACCCCCCCCCCCCCCCCCCCATGGTATGAATGTTGTGAGTCTCTCTTTCCTCCCACCCATACCCCCCCCCCCATGGTATAATCCTACATTGGTATGCTTCCAACAAACAACATAACAACAAAAATAAACGCTTTCTATAAACCAGTCTTATCTTTCATAATTGATAAATATTCTAAATTCATGTTCAAAACTTTTACAAATTTAATTAAAATTCCGACCTACCTACCCTATTTTCTGATATCATGTTTAAGTGATCTGAAATAAACATTTTTATTTTATTTTGCCTTATCAGAATGAAAACAAGTCTTATCTGTTAATTAGCTGACAGTTAATTTGTATAAAGAGTTGACAATATCAGCAACAATTGGTCAGCTGATTAGGTACTATGTGGACAGAGACGAAAGACAGAGGATCATCTCAAAGAGGTTATGGTTAGGAATTCTCCGGAAAGTACTCGAATCAGCAGGAAGTAAATAAGCCGTCATTTTAGTGGATGGAGGTCGGTAATAAATTGGGGCAAGGGAAAACAGCACGATCCAGACAAGTACTTCTCCATCAAAATTGTTTGTGATTTACTCTAGGGAATCTACTAGGACAGTAAACATTATTTGAAAACCAACATATCACTCATTAAGAAAATAATAAACACGCAAAATTTGATGTTTGAAGACTTTATTCATAGACGACTCGAATCCAATACAGTACAAGTATCAGATAGTCTGTAAAGTATGTCGTGACGGGCGCCCTCACACATCGGCCAACCCCTTTCAGACCGGTGAGGGCGAGCGACACGATGCATATGTTACAGTCTATGGTATAAGATTGACCTTTCATGAATAGTAAAAGTATAGTTCCAAGGATATGCTGTTCCAATGAAATAACTTCCTAGACACCATGACATGTATACATGTAAACTGTGAGCCTTGCGTTTCGAGTAGGAAAAAGCCCAAGTAATTTGATTATTGTGTCTGTGCATTGTGCGATTAACATGCATTGCTTGTATATGAAATTGCAAGGGGCATCGAAGTCAGAAGGAAAACATACTTTAAAAACAGAAGAGAATTTATCCACACTATATCCATCAAGTTAGATGAGTGTCTAAACATCTATTAAAGAGATTGTACAAAATTGGAAAACTGCATTAATTACACAGATTATAGATGTGAAAAAATAAGTGGCATATATAAAGACAATCATCACCAATATATCTACAAAGTTTGATAAAATTACTAATTATGTAAATGAGTACACGTTTTAATAATGTTATCACCCATGATCGTAGATATAAATATGTGGGTTATACATGATATTTGCAATTAATTATGCTGCTGATGACACAAAATAATTAACAACATCGACAAGACTAATAAAACAATGCACTTTGTTGTCATCAATGTGTTTACCAATTTAGGTTTATTTATGCAGTAACTTAGGGATAGGATGTTACAACTAAATCACCTGTTTGTATCAAGTTCCAATGGAAGTGATGCAGTATTTTTGAGATATCATGTTCACAAACAGATGCACATAGAGACAGTCAGACAGACAGACAGACAGACAGACAGACAGACAGACAGACAGACAAAATTATAACATCATCTTCCCTAAAGGGAAAGAGGTCGAAAGAAATAACGGCATACATGCAAGTAATGTAATAAATTGCTATCGTCTAGTTAATGTCATCTAACAAAAAGAAAACATTTTCCCTAGCTTATAAACTATTTGTGACAATGACAGTTACACTAAATTCCCTTATTAGTAGTAGGACAGAGAGGGGAAGTATCAGTTGTCAAACCATCAATTTACCATTGGTACTTCCTCTATGATCATTCTGCTAACCGATGCCCAGCCAGTGTATGCATCGGCTGCAGGATAGCCGTGACACCCTGTGGCCAATCGAAACTCTACATCTACTCTACCAGCTGGGATACCAAAACATAATCCTTCCACTGAAATAAAGTTTTGAAAAATCACCATGGTTAATAATCAAAACCTTCATATCGTCCTCCTCTACATATAGCTGTGGGGGGGGGGGAAGGCGACACACACACACACACACACACACACACACACACACACACACACACACACACACACACACACACACACACTATGTAATACCATGCCATGCATGAGTACGTGTCCGCATTACATGTATATTAAAGGGCTCTTTGATGTTTGTACTGGCCAGGGGAAGAACTTGGTTAGAATTTTAGAAAGCTTGACAATGACAACTTGTTTTCTCGCTATTACTTGATTTCACCCACGTAATCTAGATCTCTATCTACATTTACCTGTGTATACCTTGTAAAATTTCCACGTGTATAAAGTTAGTTTCAGATTGAGAATCAGAGGCTAGTCTCATATTGAGTCTCATATTGAGTCTCATACAGTCTCATACAGTCTCGTATAGTCTCATATATTCTCATACAGTCTCATATAGTCTCATATAGTCTCATACAGTCTCATACAGTCTCATATAGTCTCATACAGTCTCATACAGTCTCGTATAGTCTCATATATTCTCATATAGTCTCATATAGTCTCATACAGTCTCATACAGTCTCGTATAGTCTCATATAGTCTCATATAGTCTCATATAGTCTCATACAGTCTCATATAGTCTCATATAGTCTCATAGTCCCATACAGTCTCATACAGTCTCATACAGTCTAAAGTTCACATTGAGAAGGAACGGGTCCCTTGGTTCACTGTGCAATTTATGACAGAAAGAAAAAATCTTCGTCGCCTAGAGCGACAGTGGCAAAAAACTGGACTTGCTGTTCACAAAGATATCTTTCGATCTGATCGTTGTGCCTATTTCACTAAAGTACACGAAGCACACACGAACTATCTTCGTGATCGTATTGACGGTGCTGATCAGAGATCCCTTTTCAATGTAATCGACTATATCATAGGTGGTAAAAAAGTTAATACTGAATTTCTTCCCGACTTGGATATCTGTAATTTACCTGACACATTTGTTAACTTTTTTTGTTCTAAGATTGCAAAACTGAGAGAAAGTTTACCAGTAGCAACACTTTCCGACACATATAATGTTAATTTATGCTGCTCTTTTGACGCTTTCACACCCGTCACGATAGATTATGTGTCAAAACTCATTAACACATTGCCTCCAAAGTCTTGTCGACTTGAACCTTTTCCAACCACACTTTTAAAGAAATGCAGCGTACAGATTGCACCTGTTATTTGTCAAATTATCAACAGTTCACTGATCTCAGGCGAATTTCCGTCGTCCTGTAAATCAGCTATAGTTCGACCGTTACTAAAGAAAGCAAACTTAGACAAAAATATCCTTAAGAATTACCGCCCGGTGTATAATCTTCCTTTTCTTTCCAAGCTTATAGAACGCATTGTTTCAGTTCAATTGAATTCATATTGTTGTAATCAGTGCCGAGGTTATGTTGTCTTACCTGAACTGACTAACGTCAGGCTTGACAACTCTGTCTCTGCGATGTGGCTGTGTAGATGCAGGCTTTAGTATACGATTTGGTATGACTTGCATCCACACTTTCTATAATCCGTCCTACGGGATTTTCCAGGGTGATACGTTTATATACCAGTCAGTCCTCCATCGTTGATGGCGTCCTGATGGTTTGTTCCATTATTGCTATAGTACGGTTTCCAGAGGGGCACTGGAAACCGTTCATACAACACTCCCCCCAACTTCATTTAAATAGGGCTGGACCCTGAGGGGATCTTGTGGGAGCGAAATAGCCTAAGAATATCCACCAGGGGCTGTTACTAGGGGAGATGGAAGAGCTACTAGTCTATAAACATAGTGCCTGAAACAATGTCCCATTACCTTGTACAAGGTACCAGCGGTTATACTGAGCTAGCTATGTTAAAACAGCTATCCAATTATTTACCTCACCTTTCATGGGGTACAAATAATTACAACTAACTAGTCATCAATTTATGGTATAATGACTAACTACCTTGATTTCTTTATCAAGGTATTAATAATGAACATAATACCTTAACTAGGGATTTTAACTGAATGTTTTGGGTCCCCTGGCTTGATTAGTGCCATCCCTAGCTATTAACTAAAAACATGTTGGGTTAGTATGCGGCCATTGGTTATCTGTTCCACCTAAGAAGATCTCAGGGCCAATGACTGTGTACTAACACAGTAATCAGATTTTTGGATATGTATTATGCACCCTTACCCCCGCAGTCCGTCGATATACACTTATTACCTCCAAGAAGGCAAGTGTCATGACACACCACAAGTGTAAGTCACATAATGAATCATTTATCATGCATTTTTACCCCCACAGTATGTCAATGTATAACTTTCTTCCTCCAAGAAGGCGCCAAGTGTCATGACACACCACAGGTGTAAGTTACATAATAAACCTAATTTCCCTTCTTCCCCCTTACCAAACAAAATGGGGGGGACCTATAATTTACAGGAAGCCATAAAGGGTACGGGTGTTCCTCACCGTGATAGGGAGTAGTTCATGGGGAGTACTGCCCCGAATTGTGGCTATTAAAAACCCAACACTTCTGGAGGTATTACAACTGGTACGTATGAACTGTTCCCTGGGACAGTACTTACGTACCAGTTGTAATACCTCCTCACCAGGTTTATGACCATAAGAATCTCCATCACCTCCTCGAATATGCAGCACTAGGGGCTTTGAGACAGACTGTTCTTGAAGCAGCTGTAGGATTTCTTCTAGAAGTTCCTTCTGTTTTGGCCAAGCAGATTCAGGTGTTGTGTAATCTAGACCTACTTCACCCACAGCGTCGATATTGCTGGACTCCATCAACATATAGAACGTCTTGAACTGCTTTCAAGGTCCTTCTTTCGTTGGGGAGATCACAGTCCGAGGTCTTTTTCGACTGTGACTCACCTTTTTCTTGCCTTGGTCACCCGGCTGTCTTACTATCTCTGGGGGAGGGGAGGTCAAAGTCTTAGAAGAACTACCTTGACTTGTTTGCTCACCTTTCAACGGTATTTTCGACAGCCGAATAGTACGGGATTCATATACCTGCCTTACTTTCTCCTGGGGATGAGAAATCAAAGCCTGAGCATAGCCCCTTCTTTGACTCACTTGTCCCCCTTTCAAAGGTAATTTAGGTTGCAAGGCAGTACCCGACACAGATTTCTTCTTTGCCATCTTAGGGGTAGGGGTCATCAAAGCCTGAGCATAGCTCCGACCTTGACTTACCTGCCCAACCGTCAATGGTAAATCAGTCTGTGACGATGTACTGCAACTGGGTGAGATACGCAGTGGAGGTTGTACCCTCTGCAAAGGTACCGGTGGCACAGCCGGTGTTTGGGATGTGTTACCATCCGTTGCACGATGACTGGTTCCACCCCTGTGTTGGTCCTTTCCTCTCATTGTTTTCTCTCCCAATTTAGCATCTAGACTTGCAGGGATTGCTGTTCCTGTCCTTGGACATCGTACATAGTCTTTCTTGGTTGTAGTAAGACTACTGCATTCCCCGCTCACAGGGTTCGTGTTTTCACAGAACTCTCCCCTCCTTTACCCTTGGACTTTGGTTTCCCTTGCGAAAGAGATTCCGCAGTCATTGAGGTAGAGGAAGTGACAGTATTCTGTTTCAACTTCTCTCGTTTTTGAGAACCTGTCAATCCGGAACTCGTCCCTTTCTGCCCCTGCGAAGTGGTAGATGGACCAGAACCAAACTGGGAAGTTGTTTGTACACCTCCATTCCCAACCTGATACAGACCGAGCCCACTAAGAAACCTTTCATTTTCATTTCACGTCCAGCTGTTGGCATTGTAATCGGTTTAATAGAGGGGGGTTTTGCATCCAATTGGTCATAGAGTTTGTCTGAAATTATAGTTACCTCTGAGGCGGTATCAATCACTGCCTGTGTTCCATGTCCTTCAATCGTAAGTGACACACTCAGCATGGAACCAGACTAGTTGGCAGATGACTACTTCCTCATCAGCATCTATGTACTTAGGGTTCAGTGGGGATTTGACTGATAATTCAGTCAAATGGGGTTGGCCATTTTCAATCGGGGTCAGCCCAGGGCCTACTGAGTTGATCCGTGTTTGTTTAGCGAGTCCCCAAAGGTCACTCCCGTCCCATGGGGTCTGGGAGAGAGATTGGGCAATCCCTTTTGAAATGGCCTACTTTACCACACAGAAAACACTTGTCGGATTTAGGGGATGGTGAACGACTGTATGTCCGTTTTTGAGTGGTGGCCATCATATAACTCTTCATTTCCTTCGCAAAGCTATCAAATTTGGAGCTTAAGTTAGCAACATGTAACTCTAGACGTGACATTCTGTCTTCCATTATTTTGTATCCGGAGTCAACTTGAGTGGATGGACGTTTATTTTGACTAAAGTTAGGTGGGGGTGGCCCAGTACTAGTGGTAGTAGCTTGCACTGCAACTATGTTATAGTCAGATTCGTCTTCTGGCCTTGTACACCTAACTTGAGTACGGGCGGGTTTAGTGTCACCAGAGATGGCGGCTGCATTAAATTGGAACCATCTAATTTTATCCATAGCCTCCTCAATATTTGCTGGATGTTGATTAATTGCATATTGACTAGCCTTTTTCTCAATGCACCCATGACAAAATCTGATAGCGGCTTGTCTGTCTGTATTTGCCTCCGACCCATAACTGAAGGCGAAAGTGGCTAGGCCCTGTATTCTATCTGCCCAGTTTTGTAAGCTTTCATCAAGCCGCTGACTACTTTGCCAAAAGTTCATTTGTGCCGTTTCGGGGAGTTCTTGGTGACCGAATCGTTGTGCAAATCTAGCTATTAGATCGAAATAGTCTATGTCACCATACCTTTCGATTACATTAGCATAATATGTACTGGCTGGTCCCGTGAGACACCAACACAACTGATTCCTTCTTTCCTTCGAGTTCCACCCTACTTCGTCAGCATATCTTGAGAATTTAATGTGAAATATTCTCCATTCTTCCTCACCACTATACATAAGGGTTTTGGGAATGTTGTGAGATAAAGAGTAACGCTCACGTCTAGTGTAGGGGGGTGATCTATAGGACTTTTCACGTTCCGGGCTTTGGTCATACTCGGGTGATAGGGGGGGTTGTGAGGAGAAATGTTCAGGACCCTGGGGTCTATAATAATTTGGTTTACTATAGGTAAGTTCCAGGCTATCCGGTCTATCCCTAACTTTTCTCACTTCCCGTCTATCCATACCCCCGGCATCCACATTGTCTCGGGTATTACTCAGTTCTATCCTCACTGGTGTTTTTTCCCTATATGGTTTACTCATAGGTTTAGGTTGCTGAGGTTGGTATCTGGGGCCATATTTTGGGTTAACCCCCTCCGGTGTATGAAGTAGGCCAAAATCAGCTGCCAATTTTCTTTTGGTGCGTGGGGTTTCAATGGAGGGTTCCTCTTTTGCCGCTATTCCATGAGGGACATTTAGACTATGATTATATTGTTCATATTTTGTATCTATATATTCCTCAGTGTCAGATCTATGCTTTGTTGACGCTTGTTTGACATATCCACCCTCTATTAAATGGGAAACCCTTTTTATTACCTCATCTGTTGTTCGTTGGGGTGGAGGTTTTTTGGGAATTGCACCCATTACCTCTGGTTTGGGCTGTCCATACTCTAAGTATTCTCTGTCTGGTAAGTTATCATAGGGGGTTTGGGTTGCTTGAGTAACTGAAGTTTCCACAGGGTTTGTTGACATCTCTTCCCCATAGCTCAGTCCGATAGCAATATCACTACCATCCTCACTGGGGAGAGGTGTAAAGCTTACCCTTTCTATAAATTCAGGAAATGACTTCAGATATGGTATTTCCGCTAGGTTCTCTTCTGTTATATTCCCATACTTTTCCCTAAGTTTCAATATGGCTTGTGCGGGGTTGGGACCAATCCCAGGAATTTGTTGTAATTCTTCCTCTGTACAATTGTTGATATTAATTGTAGCCATATCTCACCTTAGAACTAATAACTTACCCTGCTTGTGCTATGGTAAGTTAACTGCCTTGTACAACACAACAATAGTTAACAGTAAAACTATCTTCTAGAGTTGAGACGTGTTTAAACGTGTACGCGACAATATACAATTAGTATATGGAAATATGCAAGGGTATTTTCTAAGTGGGTACTAATATTCAACAGAGGTACAATAAATACTCTTTCTATCTCCTACTGTACTCGCAAAATAGAAATTGATATTTCCCAGTGACTTGTGGAATTATAACTTGCACAACTAATACGGAACAGTGTATACAATAACTATTGTGTCCCCTGTCCCGTACCGAAGATACAACAAATAATCTGGGGTTTTTAATCCAAAGTCAGCAACACCTTGCAGACCTTCAGTCTAGGTTCCTAGCCTTTTTATAAGTTATTTGAAATTTACTATTTTTCTATTTTGTTTCCACTAGCTGGTGTTAACACTCTAAGTCCTTAACACAAATTTTATCTAACCTAGCTATGCCTACACACACGTATTTTACTCAAAGGCGTGGTGCGCCCTCGCGTAGGGTGTGCTTTATTTTGTAAAGCTGGCCCACGACTTGGCTGCACCACACAAAAAAAATTACTAAACCTACTTTATAAATTGAAGGCGTGGTGTGCTCTCGCGTAGGGGTCGGCCTATTATTTAAGCTCTACCCCACGACTTGGCAACACCACACAAAAAAGTTTGTAGTCCCTAACTAATTCGAACGCGTGGTGCACTTTGTAGGGGCCTGCCCAATTGGTAAGCTCTACCCCACAAATCCGTGTCACCACACAAAAAAAATTACTATGAACTCTAATTTACAAAACGGTTTCAACGAAAATAAAACTGTCCTATACACCAACTATTTGTAGAATTTTTTAGGACCAAAAAACGAAGAACAGATAAGAACTACACAGCGTTAAACTGACTTTGCCCCAATTTTCAGTTTCGTACCCACTAACAGGTGGAACGGACGCTATGCATAAATTAACGACCACATGGAAACTGAAATTGACAAGACACTTTGAAAATCACAAAATACGAGGTCCACTAACAGAAATATACAACACCAAACAATTGTAAATGAAAACTGGTAATTCTCTGTGCACTAGTGTGGAGCCACCCGGAGTTTGACTTTTTGTTTGGCCCCTCCTTCAAATGTCAATCAAGATGACGTTCCCACCCCAGTACAAAGAAGTTTACCACAACTAAAAGTTTGCAAAATTCTGAGTGACCGCTCAGATACGGGAGGCCGACTACGCCAATTGTTGTAATCAGTGCCGAGGTTATGTTGTCTTACCTGAACTGACTAACGTCAGGCTTGACAACTCTGTCTCTGCGATGTGGCTGTGTAGATGCAGGCTTTAGTATACGATTTGGTATGACTTGCATCCACACTTTCTATAATCCGTCCTACGGGATTTTCCAGGGTGATACGTTTATATACCAGTCAGTCCTCCATCGTTGATGGCGTCCTGATGGTTTGTTCCATTATTGCTATAGTACGGTTTCCAGAGGGGCACTGGAAACCGTTCATACAACAATATTTATCTGACAACAATTTATTCGCTAAATACCAGTCAGCTTATCGAGCGGGTTATAGCACTGAAACGGCCCTTCTAAGAGTCCAAAATGATATATTAGGCTCCCTTGATAAACGTAAAGATGTAATATTGATTTTGCTTGATTGATCATGATCATGGAGCCGCGGCATTATTTGTTTAACTACGTATACTTTTGTCTGGTGTTATCGTGATTTTTTCGAATACGAGGCTGATTCTGAGACCAACTTTATATACGAAGATTTACTTGACTGACTTAACGTTTGACCGTATACAAATTTGTAGTCTATCAGCTAGCCCTCGGATGTTCTTCCGATAAAATACGACACACAGCTGAACAACGCTATCGAGGATGGCAAGCCCTCACATGCGAACTTCGTTTGCTTATAGTTATAGCATCGAAAGAAAGCCCGAACGTCTAGCAGCAAGACTAACAAATTTGTAAACGTTCAGCTATCATTTTGAAATTATTTATTTATTTACATCACTGTGACATTAGTAATTCATCAATTGTGGTTATGATACTCAACATGAATAAATGTAAGTCTTTATTCCAATGTCCATACCTAGTATCATATCCACCTCCATTGTAATTCAATGGGCGACACTGACCCCCCCCCCCCCTCTCGACCTCACACTCGTAAAATAATTTGCATCGCACCCGGTACCCAGGTACAATTTACCAAATTAAAGAATTGTTAAACCATTATTTTCTCCAAGTAAAATACTGTTTTCTAGTGTATTTGAATGCTCCATAGGGTATATGATAACTAACGGTCATTTTCAATCAGTTGCTTATTCTGCAAATGAATGATCAAATGAGAAATTAAGAAAACATGGCATTCAATTAATTGATGATTATTAAGGGTCAGGTGTCTGAATTTTTTAAAGTCGTCGATCGACTCTGAAATGTAACTTTGACTTCTTAGCCTTGCCTTTGTATCAATGTTGCTACGTACCTGATGATCCAAAATGCATGTTGTGGCTATTGTGAGTATGTATAACCGTATCTATTGGTAAGGGATTATTGCACTCACTGCCATCAAATGTAAAGTACCAACGAGTACAGCTGGCACCAGACGACAAAGCACGGAAGTTACCATTCCACAAAACACGTAGAGCTGTAGCACTGGCTTTTTTGGTGAATCTACACTCCTAAAATTAAAACATTCCAATTATATTATTTGAGTTACTTTTTCGTTGTTTGTTGTGAGATATCGGTCTATTTGGATCTCTCACAAATCTTTATACAGTATACCTTTCTGAGCATCACGATGTAATATCGAATTAGTACTGATAACGGTTTTCTTGGTTAGCTGCTGTTGTTATAAGTCCTGATATAAACACTCGTAGATCCGCAGTTGAATGCTGTGTTGAGTCAGTGCTCATTGTCAAACTTGAACCGAGGCATTTTCTATCGGTACATACAATCTAGATACCATAGCAACGACGAAAATGTGTACCTTGATAAGTCCATTGTCACGGTCATCATTAATATTGCTCCATGCACACTGTTTGATATTTGGGATAAATGGCAATCCATTCTCCCCGCTATCTCCCTTAGGACCAGCTGGACCCTCATCACCCTTGTCACCTTTGAATCCATCCCGGCCATCTCTTCCAGGACTACCAGCAGTACCAGGAATACCGGGAATACCAGCGGGAGAAGATAGACAGGGATTGGAAGAATACTGGAAATGATCAAAGTGACAGTATTACAGGCCTAGGATTTATAACACCACAAAAGAGAAGAATAGCGTCACTGAAACCTATTAAAGAAGAAGTGTTTTTCCAATAAACTATTAAAACTTGGTGTCCAGTACACACTACATCCACCGTGTACTTTTTCCTAGAATTATGTCGGACAGCTGTGTATATGTGGAGTTCTTAGAATCGTAAAGTCTTTAGGATTCCTAGAATTATATCAGATGACAAAAAAATAGCAATAGAAATCATGTAAAATGTGGCTTCTTGCAATACAATTGGAGAAAATGTCTCAGGCTGAGGGGGCTTGTACCCAGTTACATTTTACATTGAGAACACGACAGACTTGCAGAAGTTGTTGTAAATAAACAAAAAGTTTGAAATTTTGTACGGGTGCACGGTGACATAGTATAGTAGCAGTAAATCAATTTAAATTCTGATGGGGAAAAAAACACAACACTGGTGATGTTATCCAAAAATACTAGTGTTCGTTCCTGATGTGTTCATTAATATTAATGTTAAGATCGAGTTCTGTTGTCTGTGGTCTGAATTATTGCCAGAGTAGCAGGTTATAGACCCCCTAACATGGGAATCAATTGCAATACGATCCTTTAACGTCATGTTTTTATTTAATGGTGATGTCATTGACAGTTTGACCCGATGTCGAACGTGTCGTCATGAGTTTAAAATCTCACTTGTCCTTTGATTTCCGGGCTGAGAACAACTCCGAATTCCTTGTAAAAAAAAGGGAGGGGCAATTAATTGGATTGACAAAAGACCAACATTGGTTCCATGAGTTTATTCTATTAGTATTACAATCCTTTTTTTCTCTCGAGAATTTCACGTTAAAATATGAAAAGCAAAGGTAGACAATTTAGGATCATCTTATCTGCATATTTGGTTTTGGTCATTGTCTGAAAGTCACGTTTTCTAAACATTGTTCCTGGCTGAACCTAGTCTATGCACCAATTCAAATGCCCGTCTGCAGTTACGTTGTCACAGTGTGATAGAGCCAAAACTAGAAGGCTTACTTACCTGTGGTGAACCTGATGTATCTTGGGACATAACAAGACTAAAACCCACCACCAGGGAATACAGTATGTATGAGCATGCCATTTTCCGAATATCACGTCAGTACAGTATGAACGTTACTTCACTTCCAGCAATTGTCGGACCAGTATGATTGATGTATTTTAAGTTACGCAACGTAACGAATATACGCAACCCTTTCTTGTCTCTAAGCAACGTTTACAGACTGACACTTGGCTTGCACACATACACCGAGAACTACACGAAAGCTGACCCCGCTAGATATGTATATACTGTATGTGTCACAAATACTACGACGTTGATGGTAATAAGAACCTGATATAATTGAAGTTTCCTGTTTAAGGTTACGTATTGGGATAATAACCTGATATTTGAGAACGAATTTTCTGTGAACTCGAAATAATTCTACGAACTATTTAATTACCATTTTCTTAGAAGAAGTTATAGTCAGTGTTCAAAGTACATATACTAGGAATCATTCCAAAATTAGTGAGAAAACAATGACCTTGAATTCACATTGTTTGGAGTAATTTAAATGATTTGATAGTGACCCAAAAGTTGACGATTGAACGTTGTCGTCCAATAAATACAACTAATTACACATACATAAAGGTAAAAACTGCTCTGTTTAATATAACAACGTTATCTTATTACTTGTCTGTGGTCTTAGGCCTAATAAAAACATTGTCAGGTATTTTTGATCGTGACTCAATGTTGACTGCTTGACTGTCTCACAAACACTTTACAAGATCCTGGGATAGCACTTTCATATAATTATTGACAACACAGGGTAAATATATTCAAAATGGAGTTTAATAGCATCTAGACCGTGAAAAATAGAGGAAAGCTTGGAAAGGGAATGCGCACTACTCTCATGGGAGGGGGGTCCTAGGGGTCTCCCCCTAGAAGCTCTACAGATTTTTTTTACTCTTAAAGCCCACTTTTAACCTATTCAGACACTTTCAGGCAATAATTTCCAAGCTTTACAAGATAACACCAATATGTAAAAAGCAACTTCATAGGGTTGAAATATTTTTAAAATAAAGTTTAATAGCATCTTGACAGTGAGAGGTAGGGGGAAGAGCTTGAGACTGAGATAAATTATGTCCACCTCGTGTGTGTGTGTGTGTGTGTGTGTGGGGGGGTTCTAGGGGGTCTAGAAGTTCTAGAGGTTTTTTACTCTTGAAGCCCATTTTTAGGCTATTACGACACTTTCAGGCAATAATTTTCAAGCTTTACAAGACAGCACCAACAAGTATCACAAACTATTATTTATAACTTATATATTTACATATAGTTGAAATATGTTCTTAATCATTATAGTAAAGGTCAGCACATCTAATGGTAGTATCATTGTTAAGGGAGATTTTGAGTTTTAAGGCAATTTTTGACTATCTTGGCAAACATTTCACATCTTTAAAAGACAATATCATCTCAAATTAGCATAGGGTGAAAATTCTTAAGAAAATTAAAGTTTAATACCATTACGACATTAAAAAGGTTGGTTCGTCTGATTGTTGGTTGAATACATGACTGACCTCTGGGGATGAGGGAGTCCTTGGGGGTTTTCCCTAGCAGATCCAGAGGATTTTTGGTTCTATTTAAGGCAATTTTTAGGTTATTCATTGCCTTTGAGGTAATATTTCAAAGCTTCGAAAGTTTTCGAAGATAAAGTTAATGTAAGTTTTAAATGAGTTTTCCATGTCACATAAAAATGTCCCGTAACATTGGCACAGTGGCATTAATATTACATGTATAGTATTAAAAGTCACTGGTATGTTCAGACAAGGCTATATGCTATTGTAGAAAAGGATTTTCTTCTTCCATCACAATCCAAAACACAATGACCCCCTCTCCACAATGATCCCCCTACTGCCTATTTCTAAAACAGGGTGAACCCCCCCCCCATCCACCGGCCCCCCGCCGGCCGAAGAAACTGACCGATGCCTAACCTATTATTTTAGTTAGTAGTAGTTTAGTGCATTCACATAAATTTACTGTGGTATTAGTGGTGAGAAACAAGCAATTATTCCTTTAAAATGATCAATGTGATGACAGTGGCGGGATATTAAGTCTTTATCGTTGATTCTGGCCATTGTCTCTTTTTGATGACTGCCAGCATTATAACTCATTATTTTGTAAACTATTTGATTGTTTTAGAGTAAGAAAATTGAGGGAGGGCTACTTTTTAACATGACGGAGTCGAAGAGGGTCACATTTTACGCAACACTGAGACCGGACCTGATATCCCCGGCCCTCTCCCTTTTCATGAATGCTCCATTAGTCTCAAAATGAGATATCCAATCAAACTCAGAATGCCACCAAGATCATGCAAATGGATGCGAAAGAATTGGTATTAAAATGAAAGAATTGATGCATGTAACAATTCACACAACTAAATTGAAAGGGAGTTAGTATTGTCTCATTTTGAAGAGAAAGTTCCCAGGAGAAAGTTACGCATGATCAGAAGGAGAGCAATTAGTTCACAAAACAGTAATATCATCGATCAGCTCTATCCAACGGCAGAAACACCGCAAACTGTATGGTCTACATACACTATATTTCCATTATTGATACAGCTCCACATGATTTCCATGGAAAAACTAGGGGGCTATGGAGATCAGACGCTACAATCAAAAGATCAACAGAGAACGGGGGGGGGGGGGGGGGGGGGGCATCGCACTACCCATCATCGTCTGATCATACCGCCATCTTGCGGTCAACTGTGAACTATGGCTATTTCATATCACGAATGGGATTATCATGTCCTTTAGTAATTCTCGATGGAATTATCATGACCTTCAGTAATTCTCAATTCCTTTACACATGCCAAAAAACATCCCAACCCAAGTTCGACCCAATCTGACAGTACTGTCAGAAAAGAAAGATTCTTGACCAAAGGTCACAATTTTAGAGCTAATTTGCATAACACTGATAACATCATGATGTCATCAACAATTATTCATCTACACATTTTATGCAGTCTATGATTAATCTTTCAGTCTAATCCATAAGAACATCTATACCAAAATTCAGATCAATCTGCCCAGTAGCTTTTGAATTTAGTTTTTTTAAACGGAAAATAATATTTGCACCTAAATCATATGATCGAGTCAAGCTCTCAATTTAGTGCAGGTGGGTTGGAGTATTGGGGAGCTCGAGGGGGTGTTTGAAGTAAACAAGTTGAGAAAAACACAGAGAGGAGACATGACCCTCGACCACTCCACAACTAAATCAAACTAGACAACGCGACGCAATGTAGATGAGGGACTATCTGGAACAATAGACCATGCATATAAAGTAGGTTGAAGTGAAGTATTCAGGGTACACTCACCAGCATGAAATTGTCTTTTTACGTGAATATCAACAGCAATACATATGGTAGAAATAGCAAACTTGACACAAGTAGTATAGTCCTTGGACATTCATAAATTACATGTGCAGGGAACAGGGTTCAAAGCAATTCAAATTACGAACAAAAATCACAAAAAACCACGAGCATTTGGGAGGCTGCCACTGGTCCATAGTACATATATGTCATACATTGTAGACGCCAGTTTTGTATGTATTTCAGTATTTGTTTGGTCAAAGTCACTGAACCTCAGATTATCGAATATTTGAGTTATATGAATTCAGCTTATGAGGGCGCATTGTTCCAAATTTCACACATTCCATTTTGATGCACGTGTTCTGATTAAAGCTTTACTCGAAGGCTAGAAAGTAGTTTGAAAACACAGTAGTTTTAAGGCGCCACTAGATCTATATATAAGGCTCCACTAGATATATATATAAGGCTGCACTAGATCTATATATTAGGCTGCACTAGATCTATATATAAGGCGCCACAAGATCTATAAATAAGGCTCCACTAGATCTATATATAAGGCGCCACAAGATCTATATATAAGGCGCCACTAGATCTATATATAAGGCTCCACTAGATCTATATATAAGGCGCCACAAGATCTATATATAAGGCGCCACAAGATCTATATATAAGGCTCCACTAGATCTATATATAAGGCTGCACTAGATCTATATATAAGGCTGCACTAGATCTATATATTAGGCTGCACTAGATCTATATATTAGGCTGCACTAGATCTATATATTAGGCTGCACTAGATCTATATATTAGGCTGCACTAGATCTATATATTAGGCTCCACGAGATCTATATATAAGGCTGCACTAGATCTATATATTAGGCTGCACTAGATCTATATATAAGGCGCCACAAGATCTATATATAAGGCGCCACAAGATCTATAAATAAGGCTCCACTAGATCTATATATAAGGCTGCACTAGATCTATATATTAGGCTGCACTAGATCTATATATTAGGCTGCACTAGATCTATATATTAGGCTGCACTAGATCTATATATTAGGCTGCACTAGATCTATATATAAGGCTCCACTAGATCTATATATAAGGCTGCACTAGATCTATATATTAGGCTGCACTAGATCTATATATAAGGCGCCACAAGATCTATAAATAAGGCTCCACCAGATCTATATATAAGGCTCCACTAGATCTATATATTAGGCTCCACTAGATCTATATATTAGGCTCCACTAGATCTATATATTAGGCTCCACTAGATCTATAAATAAGGCTCCACCAGATCTATATATAAGGCTCCACTATATCTATATATTAGGCTCCACTAGATCTATATATTAGGCTCCACTAGATCTATATATTAGGCTCCACTAGATCTATATATTAGGCTCCACTAGATCTATATATAAGGCTCCACTAGATCTATATATAAGGCTCCACTAGATCTATTTATAAGGCTCCGCCAGATCTATATATTAGGCTCTGCCAGATCTATATACATGTATTAGGCTCCACATCTAAGGCTCCACTAGATCTATAAATAAGGCTCCACTAGATCTATAAATAAGGCTCCACTAGATCTATAAATAAGGCTCCACTAGATCTATATATAAGGCTCCACTAGATCTATATATAAGGTTCCACCCTCCCTAGGTATGCAGTGCCCTAGCATATAATACTTCACCTCCCTAGGTATGCACAATGCCCTAGCATACTTCACCTCCCTAAGTATCCACAATACACAATGGCCTAGCATACTTCACCTCCCTACGTATGCACAATGGCCTAGCATACTTCACCTCCCTAGATATGCATAATGGCCTAGCATACTTCACCTCCCTACGTATGCACAATGGCCTAGCACACTTCACCTCCCTAGGTATGCACAATGCACACTGACCTAGTATACTTCACCTCCCTAGATGCCCGAGGTATGCACAATGGCCCAGCATACTTCACCTCCCTAAGTATGCACAATACACAATGGCCTAGCATCCTTCACCTCCCTATGTATGCACAATACACAATGGCCTAGCATACTTTACCTCCCTAAGTATGCACAATGCACAATAGCCTAGCATACTTTACTTCCCTAGGTATGCACAATACACAATGGCCTAGCATACTTCACCTCCTTAGGTATGCACAATGTACAATGGCCTAGCATACTTCACCTCCCTAGGTATGCACAATGTACAATGGCCTAGCATACTTCACCTCCCTAGGTATGCACAATCCCCTATCATACTTCACCTCCCTAAGTATCCACAATACACAATGGCCTAGCATACTTTACCTCCCTAGGTATGCACAATACACAATGGCCTAGCATACTTCACCTCCCTAGGCATGCACAATGCACAATGGCCTAGCATATAATACTTCATCTCCCTAGGTATGCACAATGCTGTATCATACTTCACCTCCCTAAGTATCCACAATACACAATGGCCTAGCATACTTCACCTCCCTACGTATGCACAATGGCCTAGCATACCTCACCTCCCTAGGTACGCACAATGGCCTAGCATACCTCACCTCCCTAGGTATGCACAATGGCCTAGCATACTTCACCTCCCTAGGTATGCACAATGCACAATGACCTAGCATACTTCACCTCCCTAGGTATGCACAATGGCCTAGCATACTTCACCTCCCTAAGTATGCACAATACACAATGGCCTAGCATACTTCACCTCCCTAGGTATGCACAATACACAATGGCCTAGCATACTTTACCTCCATAGGTATGCACAATGGCCTAGCATACCTTACCTCCCTAGGTATGCACAATACACAATGGCCTAGCATACTTCACCTCCCTAGGTATGCACAATGGCCTAGCATACTTCACCTCCCTAGGTATGTACAATACACAATGGCCTAGCATACTTCACCTCCCTAGGTATGCACAATGCACAATGGCCTAGCATACTTCACCTCCCTCAGTATGCACAATACTCAATGGCCTAGCATCCTTCACCTCCCCAAGTATGCACAATACACAATGGCCTAGCATACTTCACCTCCCTAAGTATGCACAATACACAATGGCCTAGCATACTTCACCTCCCTAGGTATGCACAATGCACAATGGCCTAGCATACTTCACCTCCTTAGGTATGCACAATACACAATGGCCTAGCATATTTCACCTCCCTAGGTATGCACAATGGCCTAGCATACTTCACCTCCCTACGTATGCACAATGCACAATGACCTAGCATACTTCACCTCATTAGGGAGCATACAATTTATAGCAGTTTCTAATTAGTACACCATGACATCTCTCAGACAGCAGCTCTCTTGGCACACTCATAATCCAATAAAATAAATGCATAGGTATCAATATTAATACTTTTATTCTTGAAAGAAAGCATTCCTCATTTTGGAATTCATATAATGGTCTATAGAAATGTAAATAAATCCAAAGTTTCCAGTATAATTACCACAATATAAACTGTAAATCTAGTTTGTCACTTATCCCAACCAATCAGTCCATAATCAATGGTGTTGTAGCACAACTGTATTTAGCTGTTGCTATTGGTGGTCTTGTTGATAGGCATATTTGCTTACATTTCTTTGGAATCTTTCTTCACTTGCCCACCCATTCAAGGTTTCCTCTTTGCAATATACATCATCATTTGGCTGTTGCTACGGGCGTGGTCTTGTTGCTAGGCATATTTGCATTCATTTTTGAACCTTTATTCGTGTGTCTACCCATTCCTGTATCTTTGAAATATACACCACCATTTGGCTGTTCCTATGGGCATAGTTTTGTTGCTAGGCATATTTGCATACATGTTTTGAATGTGCATTCGCTTGACTATTAATCCCTGTTATCTTACAATATACACCATCACTTGGCTGTTGCTATGAGCGTGATCTTGTTGCTAGGCATATTTGCATACAATTTTGACTTACCTACACATCCCTGTTGTTGTTATGTGCATCATTTCGCTGTTGCTAAGGGCATGATCATGGTTGCTAGGGCTAGTAGTGTAAAAATGTTGAGAACAACTGCAGAATAAACCCTCAGAAATTCCCCCCCCCCCCCCCCCCCCCCCCCCCCCCCCCCCAAGTTTCAGTCCCATTCATGATGTTTTTCATCACATATTGAGTTTTGGAATGATAGTTTTTTAACCAAATAGACATACGTTTAGCCCTAATTTGCATATCACTAGTGGGATCATCATGTCATGAACAATTCTTAATCTAAACACTCCTAAGAATTTCCCATCAAATTTCAGCCCAATCTGCCAAGTAGTTTTGGAGTTTAAGGTTTTTGACCAAAAATCACATTTTTTGACTCAAACACAACAATGATTTTCATTTGAACAATTTCCCAATTGGACACCAAAAGTAATGTCCCCATTAAACTTTTACAAGGCAATCAATCTGGCTTTTTTTTTTAATTTAAGTTGTTTGCATACACAAACAAACAAACAAACACACACACACACACACACACACACACACACACAAACAGATAGACACTGCACCATGCCTATAACACTACTGAACCATATCAGTTCAGTTGTGCTAAAAAATAAAATAATTAAGTTTTTTTTAAATTCGTATAACATAAATTAAAGTATGAAGTACCAAAAATGTTGTTCGAAGATGTAACGCCAATCATGTTTTGAATAAACAAAGATACACATACACCCACCCACACACACATATATATATTTGATTTGGTTGACACACACACACACACACACACACACACACACACACACACACACACACACAACAACAATATACATAATCCCTACGTATGGACTTGCATTTTGAAACTAATCAATGTGCAACAACTCACTCAATAAAATATTGCCAAAGTATTGTCTCAGCAATGTCTGACTCTTGAGTTTCAAAACAAAATGACTAAATTTTCCTGTATGCATGTTTAAATCCATGTTTGTATTTGTGCAAATAATCCTCACATTTTTCAGAATGCATGCTGGGCAGGTTCACTATATATTGGTGGAAACATAATAAATACAATTTGTAAGAATACATGCTGGGCAGGTTCACTATTGGTGGAAACATAATGAATGCAATTTGCAAGAACAATGTTAAAGCTAACTTAATAAATTACAGTTTGGTAAATCCTTTGTTTTCAAAACCTTATTAAAATTACCCTATAATTCAAATATCCATGCTACAAATCTACTTCGATCTTTTAACTTTTCTTGTAAAAGGGAAGTGGCCTGTAAATATAACAAATTATAATTATTATTTTTATTTCTATTATTATTATGAAACATCTCTATTGGTTGCTAGGCAACTGCATCCACTTCCTCTCCTTCGACTCTCTTCTTATTGATAGACTTTGGTAAGAAGGTGCAGACAGCAGCAGTTATGTTTAAGATGACAAAGAGAATGTAAAATGTCAGATGATAGTTGAATGGCCAGGATAAGTCTGAAAGAGAGAGAACAAAGAGATGTGCCAATACCTTAATCTGTGCAGATACTTTAGACACATTAATGACAAATTTTCACTTTGTACATTTAATCAGTAAAATGTAGGAATTACAGCGTCTACTCACTGGTTTTTTCAGTCCAGGCAAAGAAATTACCACCAACTGCAGGACCAATTGATCTGAAGAAAGCTGTAACTGACTGTGCTACACCATAGACAGTGGCTTTATTTTTTGACTGTAAATAAACATATTAAAATAATATAATAAATTAAATTCATTCTTAAAACTGGGGGAAAATAAAGATTTACAAATAATGGATACAAAACAGATGGCATTATATCATTCCCTGTATTAGTAATGACAATAACCTATTTACATAAATATACATGGCTTTGTTTCAGTTTATGTGCAATCTGACTAAAATCAGATGGGGAGTTAAGATGTGAAGTTGTTTATTTACCATACCATGGGTATCATCCTCCATTTTCAAAGGAGGAGAATAACATATATAGAAATGACGGTTCTAGGACAAGCGGGATTTGATTTTTAAATAAGGCAGTTAATAATAATTGCTTGAGTATAGAACTCCTGAATCTGATTGCATAAATGCTAAATATTACTATAATAACTATAATATTCAAAACTGGAGGTTGTGGGCTATTCCCCTCAAAAAGTCAAGCACATGATGATTCTCGGAATCGGCAACAATTTGTATAGAACTCTGGAATCTGATTGCATAAATACTGAGTGAAAAATCGTATTTTTAATTTTAAGTACACCGCCTGAAATCACGTCTTTCAATCACACTATAGTAGAAATGCTAAGTAACCCTAAAAACATGCCTTTCTTGGTTGAATCGTGAGCCATATTCCTACCGTGGGCATTTGTCATATGGGGGCATTTATCCAGGGGGGGGGGGGGGGTTGTTGTCCGGGGGCGTTATTCCTGTTAACAGAAATGACATATACATAAATGAGGATGTAATGTAAAATATGTAGGTATGACATCTTAACAATATGAGTTACACTTTCTGGAGTTTAATCTATTCATATTATATAGTCACAGCAATGGTGGTCCATGCACACACAGTTTGATAAAAAAATCTGGGCCATAAATTTACTGTTGACATACATTTTCTAGCAATACAACACCATAAGTTTAACATCAGATTGCTACATGTACAGTGCAGCTATACAAAATGTATGACTGATTTCAAACTAGGATAGACAAGAAAATTGGGTGAGCTCAGTGCTAACACCAGGCTTGCACTAATACCTCATCAACACCATGTGTTAGAAACTGAATGGGTTTAACTTAATGTCTACACCAGTCTAACAACAGGTGGCACTACCAAGCACCTCACTTGAATTTGTCAGCAAACGGAAGGCTTTAATATTAACAACGGGCTATAGCAGACTGACACACGATTTGCAAGAGATTCTTGAGGTGTATGCTATGAATATTGCAAAGCATAGTACATTTTTTGAGTGTTTTCTAACATCTCTGTAACTCAAATCTGTCATCAAGCATGTACTTACCAGACAGGAATTCCCAACTATGACATTTGAAGATACAAAGGCTGTCATTCTAGTATGTGAAATGAAAAAAGATTTAAGATAAGTTGCAGAAAAAGATATAAATCACATTCATTCATTTGTAGGATCAGTGCACCAAACATAAAGAATAGACTGAAAGGTGAATTGACAGACTGTCTTCATCTGAATACAGACTATAGTAGGACTAGTGTACAAACTGTCTTCATCTGAATACAGACTATAGTAGGACTAGTGTACAGACTGTCTTCATCTGAATACAGACTATAGTAGGACTAGTGTACAGACTGTCTTCACCTGAATACAGACTGTAATAGGACTAGTATACAGACTGTCTTCATCTGAATACAGACTATAGTAGGACTAGTGTACAGACTGTCTTCACCTGAATACAGACTAGTGAGACTAGTGTACAGACTGTCTTCATCTGAATACAGACTATAGTAGGACTAGTGTACAGACTGTCTTCACCTGAATACAGACTATAGTAGGACTAGTGTACAGACTGTCTTCATCTGAATACAGACTATAGTAGGACTAGTGTACAGACTGTCTTCATCTGAATACAGACTATAGTAGGACTAGTGTATAGACTGTCTTCATCTGAATACAGACTATAGTAGGACTAGTATACAGACTGTCTTCATCTGAATACAGACTATAGTAGGACTAGTGTACAGACTGTCTTTATCTGAATACAGACTAGTGTATAGACTGTCTTCATCTGAATACAGACTATAGTAGGACTAGTATACAGACTGTCTTCATCTGAATACAGACTATAGTAGGACTAGTGTACAGACTGTCTTCATCTGAATACAGACTAGTGTACAGACTGTCTTCATCTGAATACAGACTATAGTAGGACTAGTGTACAGACTGTCTTCACCTGAATACAGACTGTAGTAGGACTAGTGTACAGACTAGCTGTCTTCATCTGAATACAGACTGTAGTAGGACTAGTGTACAGACTGTCTTCATCTGAATACAGACTATAGTAGGACTAGTGTACAGACTGTCTTCACCTGAATATAGACTGTAGTAGGACTAGTGTACAGACTGTCTTCATCTGAATACAGACTATAGTAGGACTAGTGTACAGACTGTCTTCACCTGAATACAGACTAGTGTACAGACTGTCTTCATCTGAATACAGACTAGTGGGACTAGTGTACAGACTGTCTTCACCTGAATACAGACTAGTGTACAGACTGTCTTCACCTAAATACAGACTAGTGGGACTAGTGTACAGACTGTCTTCATCTGAATACAGACTGTAGTAGGACTAGTGTACAGACTGTCTTCACCTGAATACAGACTATAGTAGGACTAGTGTACAGACTGTCTTCACCTGAATACAGACTATAGTAGGACTAGTGTACAGACTGTCTTCACCTAAATACAGACTAGTGGGACTAGTGTACAGACTGTCTTCATCTGAATACAGACTGTAGTAGGACTAGTGTACAGACTGTCTTCACCTAAATACAGACTGTAGTAGGACTAGTGTACATACTGTCTTCACCTGAATACAAACTAGTGTACAGACTGTCTTCATCTGAATACAGACTAGTAGGACTAGTGTACAGACTGTCTTCACCTGAATACAGACTATAGTAGGACTAGTGTACAAACTGTCTTCACCTGAATACAGACTGTAGTAGGACTAGTGTACAGACTGTCTTCACCTGAATACAGACTAGTGTACAGACTGTCTTCATCTGAATACAGACTATAGTAGGACTAGTGTACAGACTGTCTTCACCTCAATACAGACTGTAGTAGGACTAGTGCACAGACTGTCTTCATCTGTATACAGACTATAGTAGGACTAGTGTACAGACTGTCTTCATCTGAATACAGACTAGTGTATAGACTGTCTTCATCTGAATACAGACTAGTGTATAGACTGTCTTCAGCTGAATACAGACTGTAATAGGACTAGTGTACAGACTGTCTTCACCTGAATACAGACTGTAGTAGGACTGGTGTACAGACTGTCTTCATCTGAATACAGACTAGTGTATAGACTGTCTTCATCTGAATACAGACTAGTGTATAGACTGTCTTCAGCTGAATACAGACTGTAATAGGACTAGTGTACAAACTGTCTTCATCTGAATACAGACTGTAGTAGGACTAGTGTACAGACTGTCTTCATCTGAATACAGACTAGTGTATAGACTGTCTTCATCTGAATACAGACTAGTGTACAAACTGTCTTCATCTGAATACAGACTAGTGGGACTAGTGTACAGACTGTCTTCACCTGAATATAGACTGTAATAGGACTAGTGTACAAACTGTCTTCATCTGAATATAGACTGCAATAGGACTAGTGTACAGACTGTCTTCACCTGAATATAGACTGTAATAGGACTAGTGTACAGACTGTCTTCATCTGAATATAGACTATAGTAGGACTAGTGTACAAACTGTCTTCACCTGAATACAGACTAGTGTACAGACTGTCTTCATCTGAATACAGACTATAGTAGGACTAGTGTACAGACTGTCTTCATCTGAATACAGACTATAGTAGGACTAGTGTACAGACTGTCTTCATCTGAATACAGACTATAGTAGGACTAGTGTACAGACTGTCTTCATCTGAATACAGACTATAGTAGGACTAGTGTACAAACTGTCTTCACCTGAATACAGACTGTAGTAGGACTAGTGTACAGACTGTCTTCATCTGAATACAGACTATAGTAGGACTAGTATACAGACTGTCTTCATCTGAATACAGACTATAGTAGGACTAGTGTACAAACTGTCTTCACCTGAATACAGACTGTAGTAGGACTAGTATAGAGACTGTCTTCATCTGAATACAGACTATAGTAGGACTAGTATACAGACTGTCTTCATCTGAATACAGACTATAGTAGGACTAGTGTACAAACTGTCTTCACCTGAATACAGACTGTAGTAGGACTAGTATAGAGACTGTCTTCATCTGAATACAGACTATAGTAGGACTAGTGTACAAACTGTCTTCACCTGAATACAGACTATAGTATGACTAGTATACAGATTGTCTTCATCTGAATACAGACTATAGTAGGACTAGTATACAGACTGTCTTCACCTGAATACAGACTAGTGTACAAACTGTCTTCATCTGAATACAGACTAGTGTACAGACTGTCTTCATCTGAATATAGACTGTAATAGGACTAGTGTACAAACTGTCTTCATCTGAATACAGACTATAGTAGGACTAGTGTACAGACTGTCTTCATCTGAATACAGACTATAGTGGGACTAGTGTACAGACTGTCTTCATCTGAATACAGACTAGTATACAGACTGTCTTCATCTGAATACAGACTATAGTATGACTAGTATACAGACTGTCTTCATCTGAATACAGACTATAGTAGGACTTTAGTGTATAGACTGTCTTCATCTGAATACAGACTATAGTAGGACTAGTGTACAGACTGTCTTCACCTGAATATAGACTGTAATAGGACTAGTGTACAAACTGTCTTCATCTGAATACAGACTGTAGTAGGACTAGTGTACAGACTGTATTCATCTGAATACAGACTATAGTAGGACTAGTGTACAGACTGTCTTCATCTGAATACAGACTGTAGTAGGACTAGTGTACAGACTGTCTTCATCTGAATACAGACTATAGTAGGACTAGTATACAGACTGTCTTCGTCTGAATACAGACTATAGTAGGACTAGTGTACAGACTGTCTTCACCTGAATATAGACTGCAATAGGACTAGTGTACAGACTGTCTTCACCTGAATACAGACTATAGTAGGACTAGTGTACAGACTGTCTTCACCTGAATACAGACTGTAGTAGGACTAGTGTACAGACTGTCTTCATCTGAATACAGACTATAGTAGGACTAGTGTACAGACTGTCTTCACCTGAATACAGACTAGTGAGACTAGTGTACAGACTGTCTTCATCTGAATACAGACTATAGTAGGACTAGTGTACAGACTGTCTTCACCTGAATACAGACTGTAATAGGACTAGTGTACAGACTGTCTTCACCTGAATACAGACTAGTGTACAGACTGTCTTCATCTGAATACAGACTAGTGTACAGACTGTCTTCACCTGAATACAGACTAGTGGGACTCATGTACAGACTGTCTTCACCTGAATACAGACTAGTGTACAGACTGTCTTCACCTGAATACAGACTAGTGTATAGACTGTCTTCATCTGAATACAGACTAGTGTACAAACTGTCTTCACCTGAATACAGACTAGTGTACAGACTGTCTTCACCTGAATACAGACTAGTGTACAGACTGTCTTCATCTGAATACAGACTAGTGTACAGACTGTCTTCACCTGAATACAGACTAGTGTATAGACTGTCTTCATCTGAATACAGACTATAGCCTGAATAATGTACAGACTGTCTTCATCTGTATACAAACTATTAGTAGGACTAATGTTTCAGCTTACCTCCCTGTTGTACTTCCTGTGACAATAATGATTAAAATCACCCACACTTTAATTGGTACTTGTTTTAAAGACACATGTTCATCCTTTTTGGTTCCTGATAGTATCTTACATTGCTTCACCAAATTATCGGTAATATTTGTCCATGGCTGTGATGATGATGATTTATCATGTCTTGGTGATTTGACAGGAATGTGGACAGTCATATTAATACTGTAGTCATTCTTTGGAGCTGTGTAATCATAAATGGATTGTAAGTCTTTGGGTCTTCTCATCAATAATTCATAAAAAGGCACACGATTGTCTAGTACAGAATTGTGAGATAATTTATCAACTTCTTTAGTCCATTTCAGACGTTCTGAAATTACATTTGGGATGTTTCCAATTTGCCTTGCTGACTGTAGATGGTGCTGTAGCATTGGTGCAGTCACTGTCAATGTTGACATTTGTTTGACACCTGGAGTTGTTAGAGGGCGATGCAAAATGGAAGTGGTCACTTCTTGCAAACTTGACAAAGTTTCAGTTTGTTCTGTTAATGGCATAGCTGTATTCAATGGAATGTCTGCCACAAAAATAGGTCCTGTGATTTTGTTGACATGTGGTATTAGTGCTGTAAAACATGCAAATATAATAAGGCCAATCTGCATTGCATGTTTGAAGCCAAGCAGCTTAATTATCATAGGGTAAATAATTATCTGGAGAGGAAAAGAAAGAAATGTTGAATATAGAATTTTCACAAAATTATTCAAATTGATACATGTTGTAGTTAAGGAGATATGCCTTTCAGTTAGTAACTAAATTTAAAATTGATACATGTTGTAGTTAAGGAGATATGCCTTTCAGTTAGTAACTAAATTTAAAATTGATACATGTTGTAGTTTAAGGAGATATGCCTTTCAGTTAGTAACTAAATTTAAAATTGATACATGTTGTAGTTTAAGGAGATATGCCTTTCAGTTAGTAACTAAATTTAAAATTGATACATGTTGTAGTTTAAGGAGATATGCCTTTCAGTTAGTAACTAAATTTAAAATTGATACATGTTGTAGTTATGGAGATATGCCTTTCAGTTAGTAACTAAATTTAAAATTGATACATGTTGTAGTTTAAGGAGATATGCCTTTCAGTTAGTAACTAAATTTAAAATTGATACATGTTGTAGTTATGGAGATATGCCTTTCAATTAGTAACTAAATTTAAAATTGATACATGCTGTAGTTAAGGAGATATGCCTTTCAGTTAGTAACTAAATTTAAAATTGATACATGCTGTAGTTAAGGAGATATGCCTTTCAGTTAGTAACTAAATTTAAAATTGATACATGTTGTAGTTAAGGAGATATGCCTTTCAGTTAGTAACTAAATTTAAAATTGATACATGCTGTAGTTAAGGAGATATGTCTTTCAGTTAGTAACTAAATTTAAAATTGATACATGTTGTAGTTAAGGAGATATGCCTTTCAGTTAGTAACTAAATTTAAAATTGATACATGTTGTAGTTTAAGGAGATATGCCTTTCAGTTAGTAACTAAATTTAAAATTGATACATGTTGTAGTTATGGAGATATGCCTTTCAGTTAGTAACTAAATTTAAAATTGATACATGTTGTAGTTTAAGGAGATATGCCTTTCAGTTAGTAACTAAATTTAAAATTGATACATGTTGTAGTTATGGAGATATGCCTTTCAGTTAGTAACTAAATTTAAAATTGATACATGTTGTAGTTTAAGGAGATATGCCTTTCAGTTAGTAACTAAATTTAAAATTGATACATGTTGTAGTTTAAGGAGATATGCCTTTCAGTTAGTAACTAAATTTAAAATTGATACATGTTGTAGTTAAGGAGATATGCCTTTCAGTTAGTAACTAAATTTAAAATTGATACATGTTGTAGTTAAGGAGATATGCCTTTCAGTTAGTAACTAAATTTAAAATTGATACATGTTGTAGTTTAAGGAGATATGCCTTTCAGTTAGTAACTAAATTTAAAATTGATACATGCTGTAGTTATGGAGATATGCCTTTCAGTTAGTAACTAAATTTAAAATTGATACATGTTGTAGTTAAGGAGATATGCCTTTCAGTTAGTAACTAAATTTAAAATTGATACATGTTGTAGTTTAAGGAGATATGCCTTTCAGTTAGTAACTAAATTTAAAATTGATACATGTTGTAGTTTAAGGAGATATGCCTTTCAGTTAGTAACTAAATTTAAAATTGATACATGTTGTAGTTAAGGAGATATGCCTTTCAGTTAGTAACTAAATTTAAAATTGATACATGCTGTAGTTTAAGGAGATATGCCTTTCAGTTAGTAACTAAATTTAAAATTGATACATGTTGTAGTTTAAGGAGATATGCCTTTCAGTTAGTAACTAAATTTAAAATTGATACATGTTGTAGTTTAAGGAGATATGCCTTTCAGTTAGTAACTAAATTTAAAATTGATACATGTTGTAGTTTAAGGAGATATGCCTTTCAGTTAGTAACTAAATTTAAAATTGATACATGTTGTAGTTATGGAGATATGCCTTTCAGTTAGTAACTAAATTTAAAATTGATACATGTTGTAGTTTAAGGAGATATGCCTTTCAGTTAGTAACTAAATTTAAAATTGATACATGTTGTAGTTATGGAGATATGCCTTTCAGTTAGTAACTAAATTTAAAATTGATACATGTTGTAGTTTAAGGAGATATGCCTTTCAGTTAGTAACTAAATTAAAAATTGATACATGTTGTAGTTATGGAGATATGCCTTTCAGTTAGTAACTAAATTTAAAATTGATACATGTTGTAGTTTAAGGAGATATGCCTTTCAGTTAGTAACTAAATTTAAAATTGATACATGTTGTAGTTAAGGAGATATGCCTTTCAGTTAGTAACTAAATTTAAAATTGATACATGTTGTAGTTAAGGAGATATGCCTTTCAGTTAGTAACTAAATTTAAAATTGATACATGTTGTAGTTTAAGGAGATATGCCTTTCAGTTAGTAACTAAATTTAAAATTGATACATGCTGTAGTTATGGAGATATGCCTTTCAGTTAGTAACTAAATTTAAAATTGATACATGTTGTAGTTAAGGAGATATGCCTTTCAGTTAGTAACTAAATTTAAAATTGATACATGTTGTAGTTTAAGGAGATATGCCTTTCAGTTAGTAACTAAATTTAAAATTGATACATGTTGTAGTTTAAGGAGATATGCCTTTCAGTTAGTAACTAAATTTAAAATTGATACATGTTGTAGTTAAGGAGATATGCCTTTCAGTTAGTAACTAAATTTAAAATTGATACATGCTGTAGTTTAAGGAGATATGCCTTTCAGTTAGTAACTAAATTTAAAATTGATACATGTTGTAGTTTAAGGAGATATGCCTTTCAGTTAGTAACTAAATTTAAAATTGATACATGTTGTAGTTTAAGGAGATATGCCTTTCAGTTAGTAACTAAATTTAAAATTGATACATGTTGTAGTTTAAGGAGATATGCCTTTCAGTTAGTAACTAAATTTAAAATTGATACATGTTGTAGTTATGGAGATATGCCTTTCAGTTAGTAACTAAATTTAAAATTGATACATGTTGTAGTTTAAGGAGATATGCCTTTCAGTTAGTAACTAAATTTAAAATTGATACATGTTGTAGTTTAAGGAGATATGTCTTTCAGTTAGTAACTAAATTTAAAATTGATACATGTTGTAGTTATGGAGATATGCCTTTCAGTTAGTAACTAAATTTAAAATTGATACATGTTGTAGTTAAGGAGATATGCCTTTCAGTTAGTAACTAAATTTAAAATTGATACATGCTGTAGTTAAGGAGATATGCCTTTCAGTTAGTAACTAAATTTAAAATTGATACATGCTGTAGTTAAGGAGATATGCCTTTCAGTTAGTAACTAAATTTAAAATTGATACATGTTGTAGTTTAAGGAGATATGCCTTTCAGTTAGTAACTAAATTTAAAATTGATACATGCTGTAGTTAAGAAGATATGCCTTTCAGTTAGTAACTAAATTTAAAATTGATACATGCTGTAGTTTAAGGAGATATGCCTTTCAGTTAGTAACTAAATTTAAAATTGATACATGTTGTAGTTTAAGGAGATATGCCTTTCAGTTAGTAACTAAATTTAAAATTGATACATGTTGTAGTTTAAGGAGATATGCCTTTCAGTTAGTAACTAAATTTAAAATTGATACATGTTGTAGTTTAAGGAGATATGCCTTTCAGTTAGTAACTAAATTTAAAATTGATACATGTTGTAGTTTAAGGAGATATGCCTTTCAGTTAGTAACTAAATTTAAAATTGATACATGTTGTAGTTTAAGGAGATATGCCTTTCAGTTAGTAACTAAATTTAAAATTGATACATGTTGTAGTTTAAGGAGATATGCCTTTCAGTTAGTAACTAAATTTAAAATTGATACATGTTGTAGTTTAAGGAGATATGCCTTTCAGTTAGTAACTAAATTTAAAATTGATACATGTTGTAGTTATGGAGATATGCCTTTTAGTTAGTAACTAAATTTATGGTTCTGTTATTATACATATGTTTATCACAAAGTCAATTTCCATAAAAACTACATACCATGAGATCGTGCAAGTTCATGGTCAAGGAACGATCACACATCCATAGCATATAATTTGTATGAAGGTGTGCCATTATAATGTTTTTGATATTGTAATGCAGTGCAAATACTACTTAGTACTAGACTGTATGTGTGTGCATTGGTGCACCTAATATTTTAAAAATGAAAATATGAAGTAGTGAAGTTGGCAAGTAGGCACTGACTTTGTGACAAGAATGGCCCATTGTCAGTGAAATATATAAACTATGCAGCCTTTATTGGTCAGTGACACTGAGATTTACAGCTATATTATAGCTGATAATAAAAGCCAAATATTTACCTGATAAAGAGTTTCTGGTACAGCCATCACTGCATACATGAAAGAGATCTCTGCTGTGTCAAAATCATAACCACCATGTGTGTAGTCTGTAACTAGTAATAATGGTAGTATCTGCAATGATCAACAAATGCACAGATTCAAGTAAGATGTTTATCAATTAGACCCTTGTGGTTCTATGTCCACTTTCTATGAGGTTACAGTGTATGAAATTCCTGGACTTACCAGGATAGGGTACGCAGGAAACTGCCCAACCCCAACTTTGGGGTTTGGGGGGCTTGAGACCGCCCAGGGCGCTTACCCTAGGAATTACGGTATATAATATTCCATTTGTAGTGAGGTACTTACTGTACAAAATCTAGGTATTACTTCTAAAGGTTTGGGAATGAACATGAAAAAATACCAGTGCATGAAATGCGCCAAGGAAAACTTTATGCATAGGTAAAATTAGAAATTAGCAGCCAATGGCGCACAACTGTACAGTTTTTAAAAATTGTTTTCCCATATGCTGATCCATGCTGGGTATAGGTGTTCATTTGCTGAATGATTATCCATACATGTACATTATTGAATGTTTATTCATTTGTCTATAAATCCATATTATCTGCAATATATGTGATCATTTGGCTGTTGCTATGGGCGTGGTCATGTTGCTAGGCTATTTGCATACATTTTTTTGAATGATCATTAATTTGTCTATCAATTCCTATTGTTTTCTTTGCAATATACGTGATTATTTGGTTGTTGCTATGGGCGTGGTCTTGTTGCTGGGCAAATTACATACATTTTTGAATGCTTATTCAATTGTCTTTTAATCCTAGTCGTTATCTTTGTGAAATACCTCACCATTTGGCTGTTGCTATGGGCATGGTCTTGTTGCTAGGCACATTCGCAAACATTTTTTGAATGCTTAAACACCCCTAAGAATGTTCCCATCAAATTTCAGACCGATCTGCCCAATAGTTCTTGAGTAATTTTTTTGACCAAAAATTACATTTTTTGACCCAAATCACACAAAGGTGGTAAGATCATTTTGATTTGAACAATTTCCCAACTAGACGCCGAAGGTAATACACCCATCAAATATCAAGCCAATCGGTACATGCAGGAAATTTAACCTGCTAAACACAGTATGATCATGGAGGTCTTGATATGACTCTATTTTTCTTTCCCCATAAAATGTGTGACTTCTTATTCTTTGTACAAACTGTTTTTTTTGAATGCCTAAAGACTGCATTTATATGAACCTGTTTTAATCATAGTGTCTAAGATTTAAATTTAGCTGTACTAAAAACAGGCCTAGGTTGCCAAGCAACCTTAAACAGATGTTAATCTTTACACCATTGACATTGATATGTGAAGTAGCCCATAAAAGATTTAATATGATTTCATTGCATCAATAAAACAAGAAAATTTCATTTCAACAAATCACATTTCCAAATGAAATGTACATTTCTGATGCGATCATTTTCATTTGAACAATTTCCAAACTAGACACCCAAGGTAATGGACACACACACACACACACACACACACACACACACACACACACACACACACACACACACACACACACACAGACACACACACACACACACACCGGGCAATCCCTATAGCACTACTGAACCCTCAGTTCAGTTGTGCTAATAAAATAAACAATACCACTGATACAAAAACAGCAGTTTTTTTATGTACTAGGTTAATTCACATGATGCTTTTATCTGTTTGTTTATATCTATAGAAGTGATTAATGTACCAATAACAGTCGGACTCAATTGTTATCCATGTACATGTACTGACGTGCTTAACAGTCGGACTCAATTGTTATCCATGTACATGTACTGACGTGCTATCAGCAAACAGGTTATGGGATGGGGGGGGGGGGGGGTCATGTGGTGTTTAGAATTTGATAAATTGATGACACTAATTAAATTGTATGTCTTTGCACAAATTTGTCTCACACCTGCTTACAACACGTTGTAGTAATTAATAGTAGGTGTATTATGCCTAGGAGAGTATTAAAAGTACAATACTACTAGTATGACATAAAGATACAGAAATGAAGGTTTTTCATCCACATCAATGCAACTAGTATTACATGTAGTAAATAGTATGTTATATTTTAATTTTTTTTCTCTTCAGGGCTTTGTTTGTACAAAAAAAGAATTACAAGTTGGGAAAAACGGTACTAAACCCAGAGAATATATAATATCATATACCTGTGGGTACATTGAGATACAAAACTGGAATTGAACATTGGTTTATCTCTCAGTGATGTAAGTGCTTTGGTGGTTAAAGTTCTACACAAAGAATAATGTACATTACATACCTGTGAGTGTATAGAGGTACAAAATGCTAGTATCACTTGTAATGCTATTGCAATTAACACAGTTTTATCTCTCAATGGAGTTACTGTCTTATCAATTCCTTTCTTACATCTTTCACAACATGATGAAGAATCTGAAATGAAACAGAAAGGAAATGTCCCCTTGAGTTTCTTTACTTAGGCACAAAGACTCCATGTTGAAGACATTTTGTAT
Organism: Glandiceps talaboti; assembly: GCF_964340395.1. Classification (NCBI taxonomy): domain Eukaryota; kingdom Metazoa; phylum Hemichordata; class Enteropneusta; family Spengelidae; genus Glandiceps; species Glandiceps talaboti. Next base: position 31,888,824 of record NC_135549.1, on the reverse strand, counting down.
AATTATGTATCTCTCCTGAAATCAATGAGAGTACAATCAAGGCAAAATGGGTAACTTTAAATTTGGACTACATATTCAGTTTTTACTGAATAGTGGCTATATTTGAAGTTACAAATCAGTGCACAAGTCAAAAACTTTGAGACTCCCTTCCAAATTTAAAAGTTACCCATTTTGCCTTGATTGTAGGTCAAAACCCCCTCCCCCTCCCCCCTAATGGACATTCACAAGTGCGACATTAATGTAAACTATGATGAAAACTGTAGCGTTCACACCACTATGATCGATGTGAAGTAAAACATGATCGTAAACACATTAGAATACTCCCAAAAACCCTGCACTATATCTCGCATTATAAGTAAATCTTATCAACATCTCGGTAGTAAAAACAAAAGCTGCCATCATTGAAAGAGTGAAAGTTTACTGCCAAAATTTGGTTAGAAGTGCGAAAATGAAGTTAAACAATCACACTGATGCCAGACCCCCTCGCCTCCCCCTAACCGAACAAAGTTCACTTATTGAGCTTGTGTGCCATTGTGCAATATAGTACCTTATACATTCTCTGCACTGTGTGCCATTGTACAATATAGTACCTTATACATTCTCTGCACTGTGTGCCATATTGTGCAATATAGTCCCTTATACATTCTCTGCACTGTGTGCCATTGTGCAATATAGTACCTTATACATTCTCTGCACTGTGTGCCATTGTGCAATATAGTCCCTTATACATTCTCTGCACTGTGTGCCATTGTGCAATATAGTCCCTTATACATTCTCTGCACTGTGTGCCATTGTGCAATATAGTACCTTATACATTCTCTGCACTATGTGCCATATTGTGCAATATAGTACCTTATACATTCTCTGCACTATGTGCCATATTGTGCAATATAGTCCCTTATACATTCTCTGCACTGTGTGCCATTGTGCAATATAGTACCTTATACATTCTCTGCACTATGTGCCATATTGTGCAATATAGTACCTTATACATTCTCTGCACTGTGTGCCATTGTGCAATATAGTACCTTATACATTCTCTGCACTGTGTGCCATTGTGCAATATAGTCCCTTATACATTCTCTGCACTGTGTGCCATTGTGCAATATAGTCCCTTATACATTCTCTGCACTGTGTGCCATTGTGCAATATAGTACCTTATACATTCTCTGCACTATGTGCCATATTGTGCAATATAGTACCTTATACATTCTCTGCACTATGTGCCATATTGTGCAATATAGTCCCTTATACATTCTCTGCACTGTGTGCCATTGTGCAATATAGTACCTTATACATTCTCTGCACTATGTGCCATATTGTGCAATATAGTACCTTATACATTCTCTGCACTGTGTGCCATTGTGCAATATAGTACCTTATACATTCTCTGCACTGTGTGCCATTGTGCAATATAGTCCCTTATACATTCTCTGCACTGTGTGCCATTGTGCAATATAGTACCTTATACATTCTCTGCACTGTGTGCCATTGTGCAATATAGTACCTTATACATTCTCTGCACTGTGTGCCATTGTGCAATATAGTACCTTATACATTCTCTGCACTGTGTGCCATTGTGCAATATAGTACCTTATACATTCTCTGCACTGTGTGCCATTGTGCAATATAGTACCTTATACATTCTCTGCACTGTGTGCCATTGTACAATATAGTCCCTTATACATTCTCTGCACTGTGTGCCATTGTGCAATATAGTACCTTATACATTCTCTGCACTATGTGCCATATTGTGCAATATAGTCCCTTATACATTCTCTGCACTGTGTGCCATATTGTGCAATATAGTCCCTTATACATTCTCTGCACTGTGTGCCATATTGTGCGATATAGTCCCTTATACATTCTCTGTAGCAAATTGTTCATCCAGTAAATATAAGTTTAGTTACAATGTCCTTGATTACATATTGTGAGCTGAATCACAATAATAACAAATTCAACAGACATTCAGATTTGGAGCTCATCTAAACCAGCACTTTCTTTACCATTTCAACTACACTTTGTCAGCCCATATTTTTACAAGGTTTGTTACAAATTTCAATATACCAATTATATAACAGCAATAGACCTCCCCTCGGGATTGTATACCCTTTGCTTTTGACCAGTTGACTCAATACACATATGAGCTGACATTCATGCATGTATGTTAACTGGTGAAAACCTCAGGTATACATGTACTATCCTAACAGGGTGGTTATTGCTAATAGGGTGGTTATTGCTAACAGGGTGGTTATATATATTGCTAACAGGGTGGTTATTGCTAACAGGGTGGTTATTGCTAAATTTAAATCAGATGATCATATAATGATGTATACCTTCATACAACCAGTGACAGGCAAGCATTTACAAACAGAACTATGTTACAAACAGGGAAAGTAAACAAATGAATTGGATTAGTAACACTTGGCACAGCATGCTGTAACTATAGAGTCTTGTATTACATTTTATGGATTGATAAGAACAGTTTTATAGCCTCTTTACATGTACATGAAAAGTCAGGGAAACTAGAATTTCATTTGTGAGTGTGAGTTAATATGTAAAGAGACTATGACGGTTATCAAATAATGAAAAGTTATACAAGTTTAATTTGCTGTGCAAAGTGTTACTAATCTAATTCATTTAGTTACATTCCTGTTTGTAACAAGTTTCATTTGTAAATGATTGTCTGTAACTCAGGTTGTAAAGAGAATCTCAGTTTCATTCAAAACATGATGAAAATTGTAATATTTTAATCCACTAAGGAGTCAACTGAGTAACTATAAAATTACCTGATTTTTGTTCCAGTCTATTATATTTATAATTCTGCTTCCTCCAAGGACAGCATAGACAACAGTTAATCCACTGTGATTTGGCCACACCACACTCATCATTACCATCATCTTCATTAACACTGTATTGGTTTCCTGGACATGCTATACTTGTATTGGATGGTACATACACACTTTCAATGTCAGTGACAACTGCAGCTGACATGTTGGTTGCAGGGTGTAACTCTTGTGGTACGTACAATCTCTCAACATTACTGGATTCTGACATACTGGTTGTTGGAGGTAATTCTTGTGGAACGTATAATCTCTCAACATTACTGGATTCTGACATACTGGTTGTTGGAGGTAATTCATGAGTTGTGCTTTGATTTGCATCTGGATCATCCTCAGCAGAGTCTATTTCACTGTCAGAAGAATTGTCAGCTGCAGACTTTTTCAGAGTTTCTTTCAGGTAGAAAATAGCACCTTCAGAAACAACATAACTTTGGTCAGTAGTATGACAGAACCCCATGACATGTGAGTGCAAGTGTGGCATACAATGTACTTAGATGAGTGCTTGCCGTATTCTCTGCACAGTTGTACTTCCACAGGTGGATTGAGTGAAAGTGTTACAGAAAACACTGCAAGCATGAGTGCAAATACCCAAGTATCCACACTGGAACTCAAGGAATGTATGGGTAGTGCTATTATTACTGTACATATTATGTTTTTTCTGAAATAGCAAATTTCTGTAACATCTATACTGTGTGTGTGATCACACAATTTTGAATACCATAACAATGGCACAACCATTTGCATGATATTTGCATGCAGGTATGCTTGCATTGTAATCCAAGTGGAAGGCGACAGCAAGGAGCTACATGTATTCAGGGGATGAAACAAATATGATGCCCTAACATGTATGGTAATTTAAGAGATACAGGGAAGACAAATAATGTAGATTACTTAGCTATCCATGTAACAAAACAAAGTACAGCACTAAACCAGACAAATAATGTAGATTACTTAGCTATCTATGTAACAAAACAAAGTACAGCACTAAACCAGACAAATAATGTAGATTACTTAGCTATCCATGTAACAAAACAAAGTACAGCACTAAACCAGACAAATAATGTAGATTACTTAGCTATCCATGTAACAAAACAAAGTACAGCACTAAACCAGACAAATAATGTAGATTACTTAGCTATCCATGTAACACAACAAAGTACAGCACTAAACCAGACAAATAATGTAGATTACTTACCTATCCATGTAACAAAACAAAGTACAGCACTAAACCAGACAAATAATGTAGATTACTTACCTATCCATGTAACAAAACAAAGTACAGCACTAAACCAGACAAATAATGTAGATTACTTAGCTATCCATGTAACAAAACAAAGTACAGCACTAAACCAGACAAATCATGTAGATTACTTACCTATCCATGTAACAAAACAAAGTACAGCACTAAACCAGACAAATAATGTAGATTACTTAGCTATCCATGTAACAAAACAAAGTACAGCACTAAACCAGACAAATAATGTAGATTACTTAGCTATCCATGTAACAAAACAAAGTACAGCACTAAACCAGACAAATCATGTAGATTACTTAGCTATCCATGTAACAAAACAAAGTACAGCACTAAACCAGACAAATAATGTAGATTACTTAGCTATCCATGTAACAAAACAAAGTACAGCACTAAACCAGACAAATAATGTAGATTACTTACCTATCCATGTAACAAAACAAAGTACAGCACTAAACCAGACAAATCATGTAGATTACTTACCTATCCATGTAACAAAACAAAGAACAGCACTAAACCAGACAAATAATGTAGATTACTTACCTATCCATGTAACAAAACAAAGTACAGCACTAAACCAGACAAATAATGTAGATTACTTACCTATCCATGTAACAAAACAAAGAACAGCACTAAACCAGACAAATAATGTAGATTACTTACCTATCCATGTAACAAAACAAAGTACAGCACTAAACCAGACAAATAATGTAGATTACTTACCTATCCATGTAACAAAACAAAGTACAGCACTAAACCAGACAAATAATGTAGATTACTTACCTATCCATGTAACAAAACAAAGAACAGCACTAAACACACATGGTAGCAGATAAGGAAAGTCTCGTAAAATTGCTGTATTCAATACTTCATATTTGACAGCAGTGCAACTCATGAACCCAGCTACAGCAGGGGCCTGTCAATATCAATATCATTAATGATAAGAATAAATTGTTCAAAATAATTTTCTGAAGTTACAACATGGAGACCACTGGAAGAACAAGGCAGGTGATCTATTAGTCTATCAGCTAGCCCTTGTAACAACAAGTCTTCATAGAAGACAGTCAGCCTAATGTAGTTTACTTCTATGTGACTAAAATGAACACAATTAAGAATGCAAGCAATTAACTGGCTTTGTTGAGTTAAGGTCAAATAAGTTTAAATAAAAAGCTCACACCTAAATATTTAGGGCTAGGCATTTGAATGAAGTCTCTATGTAGTATAGTTCTAAAGGCCCAGTTACACGATGCAACTCATGAAGCAATTCGTCGCATGCGACGAGGCTTGCAACTGCGACGGGAGCGCGTACACGATGCAACTAGTTGCATGGTGAGTCGCAAGAGCTAACTGTTGCACATGCGTAAATATATCAAAGTTACAGGTCATCGAGGTCAAATCTTCTAGCGGCAGGAATTTGGCAAAAATGCTATGAAATTGCTAATATTTACGAATAAAATGACTGAAAACTTGTTGAGGTATCGATAGTAAAACTCTATTCAATTCGAAGTTCGTTTAGGGCGATGCTGATCTTTCCGATGTCGCTACTTGCATTCAAGTTGGAAATAAAATGGTATTCAGCGGAAATCAAGCATTCATAGACATTGTATACTATTTATAAGTGGTAATCGTGGTGATAAATCGAAATGATATAAAAAATACTTGCTGAAATAGAATATTTATACTAAAAACATGACAGCCATAACATTGAACGTCATTTGACACGTAGGTATATGTCAAAGGTTATTGCTTGCGACGCGACGAAGTGGTTACACGGTGCAACTCACGAAGCAACTTGCGACGCGTCGCAAGGAAACCGACATGTCGGTTTCCTTGCGACGCACCTTGCAACGTCGCAAGACCCTGCGATGAGGCGAGTACACGATGCAATTCGTCGCATGCGACGAATTGCATGGTGCGTTGCTAGTCGAGTTGCATCGTGTAACCGGGCCTTAAGTTATGCAATAAATATTGATTTTTAGCTACAAAATGGCTGTCATTCAGTAATCATTGAGATAAGCTCCAAGAATAACAATTAATCAAGAATCTCCCTGCCTGTATTATTGATAAACATGATTTAAAAGAAATTGAAAACAAAATTATGAACACCACTGATTGTATGTGATATGCAAGAAACTAGGTGGATTTTGACAATTGACCCTGAAGGTCAAGGTCAAGGTATCATAGGATAGCTTGTGTCTGATAATATAGGGGTAGACGTTTGAAAGAAGTCTATGTCTTACAGTTTTTAAGTTATATAGAAATTATTGATTTTGAAATCCAAATATAGCTGCCATTCAGTCAAATTTGCATATTTTGTGAAACAAAGTGACATGAATATGTACCACATGATATGTCACCTATGTGTACAGAATGAATGAAATTGCACATTATGTTACACAGAGAAATGACAATTGATATATTATGGATGAAAACACACACACACACACACACACACACACACACACACACACACACTGATGGAGCCCATCCTCCGGGGGGGGGGGGGGGGGGGGGGGGCTAAAAGACACAAAGTCTTAATGTTAAATGAAAAGAGAGAGGATGTACAATACAACTTACTAGTAGTCTGGAGATACCTGCTGCTGTCCCAAGTAGTGAAAAGCCTTTAGCCATGTTACTGTCATCACAGATCTCACTGAGGTAGGTTTTAGTGACAGCTATGATGCCATTCAGAAGACCCCATAAAAAACGAAATGACACTGCCCAGATGAATGATATGCTGTAAGTATATTGAAATAATTATAACAAGCAACCAAAATTGTTTGAAAAAGTTGAATCTCTACCAGCCCTAGACACATGACAAACATGACCCAACTGGTGGGTTTTATGGCAGAATTACTGAGCAAATTTGAATGGTGTCTCTCGATACAAAACTTCATAATTTATTTATCAATTTGCTATTTGACCTTGAATAAGGAGGTCAATGTCAGGTGCATATTAAAATAAAAGCGCACATTTAGTCTTTGTGTATTCAACTTCCTGAGTTAGTGTAGAAAGAAAAATTTCTGTCATATCACCTTCAAAATGTTTGTCAAGGTCAAAGATCATTCTCTTAATAGAAAGCTCATCATTCATAATGTGAGGGTAGAGACTTCAATTTGAAAAGAATGGTCTCCATACCGTATGTATTCCACTTTTGGAGGTAATAAGGAAAATGTGCTTTTCTCTGACAAATATGGCTGCCATTTTGCTATACAGATCAAGGTCAAATTGTTAAATTTGGGTAATAATCTGCAACTATTGGCAAACATTTTTTCCTTCCGTAAGGAAGGAGATACTTTAGTGGAGGGCAGGGGGATTCTGTGTGTCTGTCTGTCTGTCTCTGTGTGTCATCGTTTTCTCCAAAAACAGCTGGCTCAATTCATACAAAATTCCACACATGTGTTCCGTAGGGTAATGGCAAGAACTTATTAGGTTTTGGTAAACATCCCATGAATATTAATGAGCAATTAACGTAATTAATGGTTTTCGGTAATTAGGCTATATCTCAAAAATTCATGCTTCAAATTCATTATAACTTGGTACATACATTTGTGATACCAAAGTGCATCTGTCCTGAAAATATTATCGATTTAGCTTTTACTGTTTTAATAAGTTATTGGCATATTTTTGGTAAATAGACGTGGTGGCCACACAAAAGAAAGTTGCTGTTTGTGGTCAGGAAACGTTACCTAAAGTGGTGCGACGACACAAAATTTTTTGTTAATTGTTCATGATTATATATATAGTTGGGCAGTTGTCTTCCCTGAAGTAGCAATTAATGTAGGGAGAGTTATTTCGTTACAAAATTACATTAAAGTTGATTACTGAAGATCTTTAGATATGTAAATACCTCATTGGTATTCATGGCCATGGTTTGTTTACTAAAACCTACTAATTTCTAGCCAATACCCTAAAAAGGGCACACATGTATAGAAAACTATGACATACAGACAGACAGACAGACAGACAGACAGACAGACAGACAGAGACACTTAGACTAACATCACCATACTATAACCTTTCATTATGAAAGGTAAAAATTGAATTCCTACCAGATGTGTGGCAAACAATATAACTGTACGTACGTACGTACGTACGTACGTACGTACCTAATTATAGATATTATATTCAATGAAAGACACCTATCATTCCAATTACTAAAGTTAAATGATTATATCATATCATATAATATTAAAATTTGACCCTATTTCATTTTTCATTCATACAATCATAGAACAGAGAAAATAAATATACCTTTGTCTGTGTTACAATACACACTGAATAAATTTTACAGTGTTAACCATTTAAAAAATATAGAGAGTTGGGATTTGTTTAGTTACATATCCACTACAACCCATGACTAGTTTTTAAAGGAATTATCACATGATTGCTTACAAGCAGTTTGAAAATCAGATCTACTATCTACTACATGCTTTTTAATAAAAAGATTGGAAAGAATGCTATGGTCAAAAGCATATCAACAAATTATACTGCTATCTAATCCTACTTTACATTATTCCAAATCAATATGTATTGCTGTTACTTTCATCCCTATGATGGTGATGTCATATAGTGTTAACTGTTATTATGTGTGTACTGTTCTTCTACTCTGCATGACAAATGTTATTACAGTTTCTGAACAGATGGTTGAATTTTCAAACCAACTAGTGACATTATGTGTAGAGCTGCATGGCTGCATATATATTCTACTACAGTACATGCATATACTGATATACATGTAGGTCAAATTGAATTGCTGCTTATGATTCTAAATTATTGTACAATTTCAGTTTTTTTAACATTTCATCTATTTACTTGATTTCCTCAAGCTATTTCACATTAATGGTACAGACTCTATTTTATGAATAAGTTAATATTGTTGAACACAGGTTACAAGCATGTACAGCTACGATCCATTATCATATTGGACATTAATAACCATACATATACTTTATATTATTTTTACAGAAAGCTGTTGCATGGTTATTATTAGACTATTTTGAGGTCAATTTTATTGTACACAATATCAATCTTTGAGAGTAAGTCTAGGACATATATTACTTTAAAATGTATATTTTGCACATTAGGTTGGGTCAGAATGTATGGAGGAGGGGCTGGGAAGAAACTATTTTGGTCAAAAAAATTTTCACATACACCTCCTTTGCACTGTCACAAAATTTCACCCCCCTCCCTGAACCCAGAACTTTCACAGCCCCCAGATATACGCTATCATTTGGCTGTTGCTATGGGCGTGGTATATTGCTAGGTATATTTGCATACATTTTTTTAATATTCGTTCACTTGTCTATGAATTTACTCAGCAAATGACTGTTCCTGAGGTTTAATTTGGTTCAAATCATGAGTAAAATATTTTGCCCCCCCCCTCCTTCAGACCATCAGAATTTGCATGACCCCCCGCCCCATTGAAGTTTGAACCCTCAATTTTTTTCATGGTTCCCCCCCCCATACATTCTGACCGCAGCCTTAAGGAATCCAAATAGCAATACATGTACATGTAACTATTGGATGAAACCATAACATTTGTTTTGCCTCTTTTTTAGTGAAAATGTCACACTATTATATACATGCATATTTGACAATACTTTTAGTCATATTGATAAACTAACATATGTTATGAATTTATACTTTTCCAAAATACATAGAGTTGAAATTTAATATTTCTGGTTTGATTTTAATTTTGTACGGATCACGACATTTCTATTCTTGTATTACCTCATTAACTTTCTAATTTTCATGCCATTGTCCTAAATAATTTTCTCAAACTATAAACAGGTTAGCAAGGACAACTAGGTTGGGTCAGATAATTTAAGGGAAACAAATTTTGGTTTTGCCTGGCCTAAGCTTTAAGCAATCTGTTCTGCAAACTAATAATACAGTTTGTATAGTATTAAATATTAAATATTAAAATATTAAAATTATATCAAAACATCTTTACTGTCATCCATATTATTAAAAATAAATGGAAATCCATCATTTGGATACTCTGGATATTAAAAAGTGAAATACAAAAATAATAGGAAAGTTATACTTGCCAAACCATACCTGTTGTTATCTTTGCAAAACACATTATTTCACTGTTACAGTAGCTATGGGCATTGCCTTGTTGCTAGGCACACATGTGAACATTTTTTGGAATTTTATCTAAAAGCCTATCCATCCGTGTTATCTTTGAAATTTTGCTTGGAAGGCATATTTTTTTCATGGATTCAGCGCCATCAAATTAGTGGCTTTTACCAAAAAATTCCTACATGATCATTTTCTAGTGACATTTTCTGAAATTGGAACTAGACTATAGTAGGCAAAAACAGTCTCTTTACTGTGTAGGTGAGATTTAAACTAATAAATTCAAACTTACCTAAAACCAAAGAACATAACACAGAAAAAAGTTCCCACAAGACCAAACAACAGTGCTGGTCTTCTTCCATATGTATCAGCAACTCTACCCCACTGGTGAAAAAATTGATTCGGAAATAACTACATTCAAATACAGCACAAACAGGGTTACTTTGAAGTTTTCTTCATTGGACGTCATTTTTTACAAACACTGCTCAAACAACTTTAAATGCAAAATAAAGAAATATAGAGGCGTAATGCACAGTGGGGATGTAGAAACAAACATTCAAATAATCTTGTTGCTAATCAGTAAAAAAGTTTAGTAAGCCAGTTTACGCCAATGAAATCATCAAGTCCATGTGTAATAATGTCTGAAGAAGCCTGTTCTCACTGGATAACAGAATGAATATTTATACTATAATGTTTCAATGTGATTAGGCAAAGGATCCTGTTAGTTTTGTTAGTTTAGAATTGAAATGTGTCTTATGTAATAAACTTGTGTCCCAAGAATAAGACATGAAAGTAAACTTGTTCAATCACAGAACCACAACTACTCACTGAAAATTATTAAAATACCAATAATTAGACATATGGTTGATATTATCTATAAGTACAGTTAGTACAGAAATAGGTTGAAATCATGATTGCCATTGGGGGCACTGGTATTTGGGTGTAGACCCAAAAATCAATTTGATTTGCTTTATCTTGTATACATCATATTACATGTACAGTTACCAAAAATATGTATCTCTACAGGTGATGCAATACTGTTATCGGACACGATATTACAAGAAAGTTATTGCACCTCACAAAATATTTTCAAAAAAATATTGCAGTACTGTTACAGCTACAGGAGCAGCTTAAACATAACATTGCCATAGCAACTAGCAAATGAAACCAAATGAAAAAGATGTTATACTTACCATGATATTACCAAAGAAACTGCCAGCTGAAAACGCACCTCCAAGAAACCCAGTATACAAACCTACAGAAAACAAATAATAATTTTATCACCAGTCTACAACTATACATGTTGTAAATGTCATTTGCTAATAATATATTCATTTGTATGAACAATTACATATTACTTCTGATATTTTTCTCAGTTCAGCCAAGAATATTACAAGTGACATAAGGGCCTTGTCACTTCAAATTATTAGATTAGTGACAAAACCCAGGTAATTAAGTCACATGTATTTTCCAGCTGAATAAAGAAAAATATCCAGGAATAATATACGCAACCTCCTCAAACATACATGAAAAATCAGGTAAAATAATTGTGATTTTAACATTTTGACTCATAGATATATTTAAAGCAGCATAAAACTAATGATGTAGATGCAATTTAGTTTGACTCTAGTATTTGGATTTAGGCATTATACTTTATAGTTAATAGTCCAGCACCAGTATATCATATGTACATATTGACAATGATGCTAGGAGTTTTACCTAAATGTGATGGACTAACTGGGTATGGAAAGAAATCATTTATCATAAAGGGCAGCAGTGGGTCTTACCTAACTGTGATATATTGAGATATGGAAAGAAATCATGTATCATAAAGGGCAGCAGTGGGTCTTACCTAACTGTGATACATTCAGATATGGAAAGAAATCATGTGTCATAAAGGGCAGCAGTGGGAAAACAACTGTTAGACTGAAGGAGTTTGTAAACTGCAACAAACAAATCACCAGTACCTGTAAAAGATAAGAAAGAGAAATAAACAAATGTGACTTGAAACTTGAGTGTTGACTGTGATTTTCAAGTTATTTCTTAAATTTGTTTCCTTATCAACTGCAAATTTTAAAAATAGCGCCAATGGCGTTGTAGCACAACTGTATATATATTTTATAATGCTTACAGACACTTTATAGGTGTTCATTTGCTGAATGACTATCCAGTTGCCTACCCAACCCGTCATTGTCTTTGCAATATACACTGTTGCTATGAAAATGGTCTTGTTGCTAAACATATTTGCATACATTTTTTTCTTATCTTACTGGATAAACAAAATAACTAAAAGTCAATTATTAAATCTACATGTACAACATATATACAAATTTTGATAATGGAAAGTGTAATTTCTGAGGTTAACAGCTACATGGATGTTAGAATATTCAAAGGACTGCTAATATTAGTATTAAATACATAAAATAATTTGTAAATAGTGGCTTTATCATCTGAATGACATTCAATATGTACACTATAAAGAAGAATATACAGTCTAAAAACAGTCAACATTCTTTATATGGAGCCTTCATAGTTTCCCAAACACTCCCCTAATCCCATTTTCCACTGAGAACTCGTTTGTTTATAAACTAATTTTTTGTTGAGATGTCATGTTTATGTAAATACATTGAAGATGAAAAGGTCAAAGGTTACTCAGTGGGCAATATAATATGTATAACAATTGTTATTAGAATCTAACAAGTGAAACACCGTGTGTAATAATAAGAATGTTTCAAAGTTAGCCCTATATTTAAATCTGTTTTATATGAATGTTCAAAATTATGCTTCAATATATATATATATATATATATATATATATATATATATATATATATATATATATATATATATATATATATATATATATATATATATATATATATATATATATATATATATACATAGCTGGCGTTGAGCCCTGAATGTCAAGAGCCTAGGTAACCGAAACTAACCGCTGATATATACGTTGCATCAGAGGTCAATGAAATTTGGCACAAAAAATGAGATTAGGTGATGGGTACATTCTATGCTTTGTAAGGTCTAAAAAAAAATAATTGTTTGTTTGTGGTTACCGGACCCCACCTACAATGTAGCTTTTCACTGCCAACCCTAAACTTTTTTCACGTATTCGAGAAAAAAAATAATAAAATCGCAAAAATTGTGAAGTCTCACGAGAAATAGTGGATGCGAAAGCTGACAGTCTAAAACTGTTCTTACCAATCTATAATGGCTGTACATCTGATAGGAAGGAATAAACAACACAGAGACCATTTGGAAAATAATTGAAAACTTGAACTAGACACTCAAATATGAAAAATAGATATAATAAAATAAAATAAAAAATCTACATATCCCACCTATTCTAAAATTGAGTGTAACAGGAACCACAGTTTTTTTTATTAGGCCTAATTGTGGATTTCCATAATTGTTCACATCTACCATTTATACTCACTTCTTTTGTATGCAATGTAACAAATGGGCTTTGATTTGTACTTATCTACTACACACTCTATGACACATCTAATTTTTCAGGCCCTGTGTGAGTAGTAATTAACATTGGTAAATAATGGTTGTCAGGAGAGATATTGTTTGGGCAGTTTGGAGTATTTATCATAGACACTTTCAACAGTGAAATGTGAACATATTCGAGTACTTACATTGTTGAATTAGCATTTATTAAAAAGAAGGTGAAATTATATATTCAAAATATATATTGTAAATAACAACAGAATGTGAATGTGAATCTAAAAAAATATTCAGGCTTTACCTCACCTGGCCTGTACCTGTGTTTTAAAATTACCGACCGACATATACTATGCAAATTATGTGGGCTTATGAAATAACAGCGGATATTTGCTAACCTTTTTCCATGGTAACGGAGTGGGTTGACGTGGTGAACCATCCTCATTTGATGACGTCACATTTGACGCCATTGTCGACAGAGTACATTAATCTTCAATATCTTCATAAATATAAAACGCCCGACTGTAAGAATAATTTGGAAATAACTTTGTTTTATCTGGCCTTTAATAGATGGCTGTGACGTATGTCATCTCATTGTATTGTATGGAGCTGAACAGTTGAATAAGCTTACCTCCGTCATCGGCCACTGCAAATCCTCCACAAAATATCTACCACTGTATACCAGTAAGTTACTTGGCTGTAACACCCATTACTCCAGAGTACGGGCAGGCATGCACTCTATGAATGTAGCTGAACATTAACATACTGATAAGTTAATGCATATTCACTGCCGAGGTATTATGATACACACATAAAATTGTCCAGCGCTGCACGACAAACACTGTTGTCTCGTCTGTTCGCTGCTGTAGTCTGCTTCACACAAGCTGTCGTCATTCAGCATTACGTCACGACAACAAACGCATCGTTTTATTCACAGTCTGTCTTTTCGTAGTGGCCGTCAGATATATGGACTGTTTCTCTTCTCTGCTTCATTGAATGATAATGTTACTTTAGTAGATATGGTAGGGAATCGGTTCCAATTTATTTTATTGTCAAACCAACTCTGGAGCTCTCTGAACTTAAATTTCAAGAGCTCAAGCCCTCATTTGTTGTGAAATTTGATTTGTATTGCAAACCAAGATTTTATGGTTCAACTCTGTCGTCGTACTTTGAAAAAAAAATGAATAAATAGATTTGTTTGCTTGTTTGTTTTGTTTGTTTTTTTCATTTTGTTATTGAAATACCTTGACCATTACTGTGCCGAGAACTATAATAATTATTATGTAGTAGCAAAGATATTTAGGAACCAGTTGTTGTTGTCGTCGGAATGCAAAATTCTTAACTATAACTATCCTACATGATGTACCACTTAATTGGAAAAGAATTAATACCTCACTAGCTGAAACTGGGACGTTATTTGTGTTGTTGTTGTTGTTGTTGTTGTTGTTGTGTTTTTATTGTAATAGTAGTAGAACTAGTAGCAGCAGTAGTAGTAGTAGTAGGAGTAGTAGTAGTAATAGTTGTTGTTGTTGTCGTCGTCGTCGTCGTCGTTGTTGCTGTTGTTGTTGTTAATGTTAATGTTTTGTTAGGTAAGCTTACAATAACTTTAATATTCTGATTGTACACATACCCTGAACGGTATCGCATCAGCTCTGGATAAATCTGATTTTAAATTAGTAGTTGTATACACCATAAATCAAACAAATTGCTTTTTCAGTAACTATATTGTGGTTGTCTGATCGAAAACTGAATTTCCAGTTACAACTAGTACAGTTTTAATTAAGATGATGACAGATTCAAATTTATCACTACACCACCCACAGATAAGTAGTATTGACGAGTACTTATTAACTGACAAATTTCTTGTGAACTTATCTTCTCGGTGAAAAATATCCCAATTGCAGCCAGTACAGGTTTAAGGGAGCCTTTAAATTTGTATTTACAAAGAGGGGGCTGGGGGGTGTAACTTTTTTACAAATCTGCTCGGGGGGGGGGGGGGTATATTTTAGAAAATGGGTATGGGGGTCACATTTTACTTTGACTCATTGTATTGCCAAACTGCATTATTTTGTGTAGTTTTTTTGTCATCCCATCGCTGCCATAAGTTCCAAATCCCATTGGTGCCAATCAGGTTAGGGTTAGGATTACAGTTAGGGTTAGGGTTAGGGTTAGGGTTAGGTTACCCGTGATATAAGCCTGTATGAATTGAAATTGCTGCTGACAGCCAATGTAATGAATTAATGGTCAGTTGTAATATTAGGAGAGGAGTGGGTCTAACAGGTGTAAAATGGGAACAGCTGGGTAATAAGATACTACGAATAATGTTGTGGAGATCATGACCTCGGTTCCCATAATGTTGGGAGTATGTCAATCTAATCGTCTTGAAATCAGACAACGAGATCCAAACACAGGTATTTATTAATGCAATACCTTCACACACATGCATATGACGGTGGGAAATAGCTGATGTCTTTAGAACTTTCAACACTGGTGACAGCGGTGGGATTAAATCCTACCAATGATTTTGGGACTCATGTCCTTTTACATTTCTGACAGCATTTTAACCCACATTTTAAACTACTTTAACAGGGGAGGGTCATGTTTTAGAGAAAGAAAGTTGAGGGAGGGCCACTTTTTGGCACGACTGATTCACTGGAGGGTAACATTTTACGCAACAACCCAAGCCTGATTTCCCCCTTGTATTTACTGAAGGCTCCCTAAGATATATCTACAATTCTTTCACGATATATATGCAACGACTACAAAACGCCCTATCATTAATTATACTTCATAATGACTTCGAGATAAAAGTAACTAAAATACCGGAATGTAAACATCTATAGGTTTCCATGTAACCTCTATTTATGAAACTAGTACTCTGTGTGTGTCTAAGGCAGGGATCAGAATTTACGGCAGGGGGCCTGGGGAGAAATGGGGGGCATGAAAACAAACGAGGGTTTAAAGGGGGGGGGCATGAACATTCCGATAGTCTGAAATACTTTGCTCATGATTTGAACCAAATTAAACTTCAGGAGCGGTCGTTTACCGTGTAAATAAAAAAATTCTCACCTTTTCGTCGCAATTTCTTCTACAACCTATATTTAGTATTGAGTTGGGTGACAGCCATGCGAATGCATTTGTGTACGCGACGTATGCCATCCTCTGTCTGTATGCATCTGTGTGTGTGTGTGTGTGTGTGTGTGTGTGTGTGTTTGTCTGTCTGTCTCTCTCTCTCGACTTTTTTGAACATTCAAACCTCAGAAGCAGTCGTTTACATTGTACTTTGCAAAAATTGTACACTTCATTTACCTACCATATATTTAATTATGAGGCAAGTCAATAGCCAGGCGAATGTGTGTGTCTGCCAATATAGCTCTGTAAAACTTAAGTGTAGGTAATATAGCCATACAGTTGTATAACAATTTTCAAGTACCCTATGGCTTCCGATAAAATGTACGTTTTATGTATGGTTTGAAATTTTATGCCACTAAATGGCCTCCTACATGTCCTCATTTTCAAAAATGTGCTTACCGTGGGAGGGGGGCACACTCTCCCCACTAGTTATCATGGGGGGGGGGGGCTGTTTCTGCCCAGAATTAATATTGAAAGAGAAAATTCTGCTGGCTAAGTATTTCCAAGTACAGGTTACAGCCCAATGCGAGACCTTTTTCGCAAAGCTCACATCTATTTGTAAAGAAATCTCTCCGTATGTCTTGTATGCCGGGACGTTGAAGTTGATTTCCACTGTTAGTTTACAGTGTGTAATGTAGTGTACCATACTATACATCTCTGAAGTGGAGCGGGGGGGGGGGGGGTATTGTATAATTACACATTAAAATATATGCAACCGGGAGGGGGGACTACGAAAGTTCTTGAAAGAGGGGTTCTTTTCGGGGGGGGGGGTGACATTTTTTGAGAGCGCGAAGGGGGAGGGGCTGCGAAAAAATTGTGACCCCAGCCTGTACCTGGTGAGAGAGAGACAGACAGACAGAGAGACAGACAGACAGACAGACAGAGCTAGGCTCTTTTTATGATCGAGTGAACTTGGAAAGCCAATTTCCAATGCATTCTTATGCAAATAGCAATAAAATTGTATCATCTGTAGTACATCTGATGAAGTAACGAGTACTAGTATCTTATGTGCGACAACATTTAGCAAGCTAGATGCGAAAGACAGATAGATACTGGCACGTGAAATTGGACGAGAAGTCGTCAAACTTTTGTACATTCAACTCTCCGCTTAGTATATATAAGTTCTTGCGCTTACCGTTTGGTTTAAAGTCATCAAAGTCAAAAGAACATTCAAACAAGCGTTTGAAGGTCTGTCTGGTACCAAAGTGATCTATTGGTTCACAACACGAAAAATAGTAACCATGACAACCAACTCAGAAAAAAATCCAATGGACTGAGCAAGAGAAAAAGGTGTAAAGTTGAACAGACAAATAAACTAAGATCAAGATTGATGAAGTAACATATATTGGCGACGTAATTACCAAAGATGGTATAAAAGCAGACAGTTGTGTCTAAAGTGGAGGCCATAATGAAACTGACAACACCTGGAAATAAAGATGATGTCAAACGTCTAATGGGTATGGTAACATATCTTGGAAAGTACATACCTAACTTATCGTCGATCACAGAACCACGTCGTGTACTGCTAAGAAATGACACGTGACTGAATGGTATTGGGGTCCACCACAAGATAACACCCTGGTTGAAGTAAAGGAAATACTGACTCGTCAACCAGTACTCCAGTTCTATGATGTACGTAAACCAATGACAATATCAGCTGATGCATCAATATCAGGACTTGGTGCCGTACTTTTACACGGGAAGGACATCCGATGTGAAAAATTTCATCAATATATCTATGGTAAAGAAATTGACTTTGAAACTGACCACAAACCATTAGAAGCAATATTCAAAAAACCGTTGAGCAAGGCACCGCCTAGAACGTTTAGATTTCTACTCCGACTTCATAAGTACGACTGTAAAGTTAGATACACGCCAGATAAATTAATGTACATACCAGACAAATTGTCAAGAGCAAACCTTACTGGCAGCATTGCAGATGATATCGATTACACAGATTGAAGCACAAGTACACATGCTGCTATCAAATCTACCAATATCAGAGGAGAAGCGAAATGAAATGAAAGAAGCTACTCTACAAAATAAGGAATTGCAGACATTCGTAACGGCTGGTCACAGCGAAGAAGAGATGTACCTGTGCGCTTTGTTAACAGTTATGTATTGGAATTATAGAGAAGAAATCCACGAAGCAGACGACTTGCTGTTTAGAGGATACAAACTGATAGTATCAGAATATGATGCTGAAAAAAGTTGCATGAATGTCATCTAGGAATAGAGAAAACGAAGATGCGTGCAAAAGAAATCATATTTTGGCCACGAATCGAATGTCATGACTCATCAGCCCTAACGGATATTACATCTAAGTGTGGGACTTGTCAGAAATACTAATGCAGTATCTAAGTGTGGGACTTGTCAGAAATACTAATGCAGTAACAGTACTAAGGAACCACTCATTCCTCATGAAATACCTAGCTGACCTTTAGAAAAGATTGGAACTGACTTGTTCACCCTTGGAAACAAAGACTATCTAATAGTAATTGACTGTTACTCAAAGTGAGTAGAATTGGCAGTGCTATCAAACAGTACTGTAAGCACTGAAATTATCACACAACTCGTCACGTTTTTCTGAATTCGAAGTCATATGCTCAGATGATGGTCCACAATATTCTAGTCACAAATTCAAGCAGTTTGCAAATGAATGGAAATTTCAACATACATCATAAAGTCCAAATTATCCAAAGTCAAACTGCATAGTAGAGTGTGGGCCATTGGAACCGTGAAGAGAATGTTGAGAAAAGCCTGTGAAGATGGAAATGACCCGAATATTTCACTACTGGAAAATAGGAATACACCAATTGCCGGATGGAATTATTCACCAGCCCAACTACTACTAATGAACCGGCGTCTGAACACTAAAATACCAACTTGTGCAAAATGTTTGCTACAACCTTTAGAAGCGCCAAATATGGTTGAGAAACTCAAATTAAAACAAACTGTCACGAAAATATACCACAATCGTAATACAAACCATTACCATAATACCAGTTCTAAAGTCAGGAGATTCAATCAGAATCAAGGTAGACAAGAATGGGTGTCTACAGTTGTGACATCAAAGACAGAATCTCCGGACGAGATCATACATTGTAACAACCGGAAAAAACCACTGTCATATCAACGTAATAGACAACACTTGTTGAAAACAAATGAAACACACATATTGTCGCAGAAACTCCGTTCACCGACGAGTTGTCAAATGCATTTATAAGCTTAAAAGACAATCTCCAAGGATGTCATCGCCACCATCATCACCATGGAAACTGTCGTCGTTGTCCAAAGCAACAGCTTCGACAAGGAACGGGATGACTAATGTGAATACAGCTCACTCGAATGAAATACGTACTTCATATGGTAGAGTTGTTAAGAAACTGGACAGATATGGCTACAACTAACTCGAAATGAAAATAACGCGGCCTCTGAATGAACTGACCGTCCTGAGCAATTTGAACACTGTTCTGTGAAAGTACGTAACCGTGATGTTTGTTTGTATATTTTGTAATTCGTACAAAAATGATATGTTCTGAAGTTCGGTGTTTTGAACCAAAGCAAAAAATATATATCATATCAAAAAGTAATTGAATTTTTTGAAAATTGACTTCAAACTGAACTGAAATTAATTTTGATTTCCTAAAATAGATCCATGTTGTGACTGACGAGTGTTCGTCTTAATCCTTACGATAACATTCCACAATATTTTTTTTATAGATACTCTTTCTTTTTACATATTATGTATAAACATATTTACATAAACCTCATCCAGTGTAGTTAATGTTGGTGTGTTCTTAGTTGAGTATAAAACCTCCATAGTTAATCTAGCAGCTAGATCTTTGGGCTTTCTTGTGATACCATTACAAGCGATCGAAGGTTACTTTGCATCTGAAAGGTGCAATCACAGTGTTTAGACCTAATGCCCTCGATTGCACATTAGTGATATTCGGTTGAATATCGTATCAGAAGAAGGCCAGAAGGTCTAGCAGGTGAACTACAACGCATTGACACGTTTATGTATGTGCATTTTCTAAATGACCTTTCATCTATCTCTACAGCAAATTGTGGGTTCGTCAAAAGTGACGTCATGAAACCATTTATTCATATTGCCAAGATACAATGTTTCAGATCTCAGTTACTATTGATAATTTGGCTTTTTTAAAAAAAATCAATGGATAACATATTTAATTCTTTAAAACCACACAGACAAACGTTCAGATCTAGCCATTGTCCTTTTAATGATGCTATAAAGTAAAATAAGCAATAAATAATAGCTAAGTTATTGATTTGTGTATATGCAATCTCAATAAGATATTTGCAATAATGACAAATTTTGAATATATATTAGAAGATAATTTGCCAATAATCAACACAAATTGTTAAAGGTTTACATCTACAGAGGTTGCCGTCAAATGTTGTCGTTGAACGATGTAGTGTACGTTATTCCTATCAGATTATTCGATTGGTTAGTTGATATTGCAGCTGTAAACAATAAACAAAAAAGATTCTGTAAAATTCAACATTTATGTAAAAAAGGCAATATCAAAGAGAGTAATAAATTAAATAGTGTAAATAAGGCAATATCAAAGAGAATAATAACGTAAATTGTGTCTGGCTACTTTTGTAATTGATAAGCATCATTATTTAGAGTGACACAGTCTGTACCTGGGGTTTCAAGTTCAAATCTAAGGTCAATCTACAAATCATACAGACGTGCACTCTATAAATCTTCAACAGGTCTGAATAGGAACGATATTCATGTGATCAAACACACACAACGAGACTTAGTGACGAACAGATTATTAATAACCTAATAAATCATGGTATTTATGCCATTTTGATATTTCATTTCTATACTTGGCTGAGAGATTTTCAGTTGCTAGACAGAATACCTGTTTAATCGTAATCATACAACCGAGATTATAGTTTTGTGCACAGTACAGTCTACTCAACAATATTAGAATTCCTTTCCTTTGAAATTACCGCTGAAAACATTGTGTAGACTGTACTCTACACGAAACTGTGATTTCAGTTGTTGCAGAGTATCTCCTCAACAAAAGAAAGTAGCTTGCAACTCAAAGATTATTATAGAAGGTACTCCTTTTATCTAGATCAGCGATTGACTCATCATACCATGTGATACTCTAGATGTATAAGAATACTCGGTTGTTGCTAACACCCCTAGTCTACACTTGGACTGTTGTATACATTTTAAAGGTAAGAAATGCTGTCAGTCTGATAGAAAGTGTTTATCATAACACTTTTTTTTACATCAAAGAGAATGTTTTGTATATATAGTACATAATTACGACGATAATAAAAAATATGAATGTTTGCATTAAAGGAGAAACCCACCCAAGGGTAGCCTACCTGTAGACTTCAAGTACTATGACTACTACACTATTCCACTATCCTAACTGTAGCCTACCTGTACACTTCAAGTACTATGACTACTACACTATTCCACTATCCTAACTGTAGCCTACCTGTACACTTCAAGGACTATGGCTACTACACTATTCCACTATCCTAACTGTAGCCTACCTGTAGACTTCAAGTACTATGGCTAGTACACTATTCCACTATCCGAACTGTAGCCTACCTGTAGACTTCAAGTACTATGACTAGTAGTACACTATTCCACTATCCTAACTGTAGCCTACCTGTAGACTTCAAGTACTATGACTACTACACTATTCCACTATCCTAACTGTAGCCTACCTGTAGACTTCAAGTACTATGACTACTACACTATTCCACTATCCTAACTGTAGCCTACCTGTACACTTCAAGGACTATGGCTACTACACTATTCCACTATCCTAACTGTAGCCTACCTGTAGACTTCAAGTACCATGACTAGTAGTACACTATTTCACTATCCTAACTGTAGCCTACCTGTAGACTTCAAGGACTATGACTACTACACTATTCTACTATCCTAACTGTAGCCTACCTGTACACTTCAAGGACTATGGCTACTACACTATTCCACTATTCTAACTGTAGCCTACCTGTAGACTTCAAGTACTATGACTACTACACTATTCCACTATCCTAACTGTAGCCTACCTGCAGACTTCAAGTACTATGACTAGTACACTATTCCACTATTCTAACTGTAGCCTACCTGTAGACTTGAAGGACTAACACTACTACACTATTTCAGCTATCCTAACTGTAGCCTACCTGTAGACTTCAAGGACTATGACTACTGCACTATTCCACTATCCTAACTGTAGCCTACCTGTAGACTTCAAGGACTATGACTACTGCACTATTCCACTATCCTAACTGTAGCCTACCTGTAGACTTCAAGGACTATGACTACTACACTATTCCACTATCCTAACTGTAGCCTACCTGTACACTTCAAGGACTATGGCTAGTACACTATTCCACTATTCTAACTGTAGCCTACCAGTAGACTTGAAGGACTAACACTACTACACTATTTCAGCTATCCTAACTGTAGCCTACCTGTAGACTTCAATTACTATGACTACTACACTATTCCACTATCCTAACTGTAGCCTACCTGTACACTTCAAGGACTATGACTACTACACTATTCCACTATCCTAAATGTAGCCTACCTGTACACTTCAAGTACTATGGCTACTACACTATTCCACTATCCTAACTGTAGCCTACCTGTAGACTTCAAGTACTATGGCTAGTACACTATTCCACTATCCGAACTGTAGCCTACCTGTAGACTTCAAGTACTATGACTAGTAGTACACTATTTCACTATCCTAACTGTAGTCTACCTGTAGACTTCAAGTACTATGACTACTACACTATTCCACTATCCTAACTGTAGCCTACCTGTACACTTCAAGTACTATGACTACTACACTATTCCACTATCCTAACTGTAGCCTACCTGTAGACTTCAAGTACTATGGCTAGTACACTATTCCACTATCCGAACTGTAGCCTACCTGTAGACTTCAAGTACTATGACTAGTAGTACACTATTCCACTATCCTAACTGTAGCCTACCTGTAGACTTCAAGTACTATGACTACTACACTATTCCACTATCCTAACTGTAGCCTACCTGTAGACTTCAAGTACTATGACTACTACACTATTCCACTATCCTAACTGTAGCCTACCTGTACACTTCAAGGACTATGACTACTACACTATTCCACTATCCTAACTGTAGCCTACCTGTACACTTCAAGGACTATGGCTACTACACT
>NC_135549.1:31822331-31859831 GCF_964340395.1 Glandiceps talaboti | reverse complement strand
TCAGTGTTGTGAATTTTTACCGGCACAATATTCTTCATCACTGAAGTCACCACAGTCATTTTCTCCATCACAGACAAAGTCTCCATCGATACACGAATTATTGGATGGACATGTAAATTCATCCAAGGCACAGCCTAAAATATATTTAAAAAATACAACCATTGTGACTCAATTCAATGTTCGCTTCAATCTAGACAACATACATCCCAACAGATGACGACTAATCTGTCTGTAGGCGAAACATAGTTCTGATAATTAATATATGTTTGGCGTTTCTGTCAGTAATGCAATTTTCTTTCAACGCGACATGATTCCTTTATATACAGGAACTGAGTTGACAGTAAAGTGAAACATGCAGACCGAGATATGATATTACTCAATCTCTATGATCGTGACTCAACACACACACTAGCAAACAGTGTGGTATTGTATATTGCATACAACAGAATTCTTAGTGTATGTGTATACATATATACATATATATATATATATATATATATATATATATATATATATATATATATATATATATATATATATATATATATATTGTACGGAGTTGTATTGACAATATCTGGATAAAAATTATCCATGTAATAAAACTATTTTATAATGATCTAGAGATAACTGGATAGTCAACACATACCAGATTTCGATACAGTAGCAAGATTGAGAAAGTTAGATGAAAACTCATCTTTTCACTGACAGGTCTACATTGTGTAACTGAATTACTCTTACCAAACAGTTTTGAAATTTGCTTTACATGTCTATCTTAGCTGAAACCCGCATTTTGATATCATTTGAAATCATTGTTATTGTTATTTACTCATTTAAAAGGATTTTGACTTTCTTGATACAATGTTTTAAATTTTTTTCTTTGTCATTGATCATTAATTTTATTTTGATATTTCTTTCTTTTTTGTGAAGTATTGTACGTAGAATAATCGGTACTAATTCTCTTGCTATGTGAGAATGACAAATGAAAACTCATCATAAATTGCTGAATCCGTGTTTATATCGATATTGCGGATAAGTACTTTATCCAAAGATAACTCGCAGTATATTATTACACCATCACTTTTCAAGTGTAGTAACCATGGTAACCACGATATAATTTAAGTGATAAAAAAGCCTAATTCTTACCAGCACAATCTTGTTCATCTTCTCCACCAACACACTGGATTGTATCATCACATCTAAAGGCTTTATAAATACAGCTTCCATCATTACATCGGTACACAGATTCATGTGTGCAATCTAATAGAGGCAATCAGAAACACAACATTGAACCATCACCAGGAGATTGTATGTAACATATATAACATATATGTAAAACTTGAGACTGTATATATGGTATAAGCGTATATATATATATATATATATATATATATATATATATATATATATATATATATATATATATATATATATATAAATTGAGACTATATGTAACATATGTATAACTTAAGACTATGTAACGTATATGTACATATATATAACTTGAGACTGTATGTATCATAATGCGTATATATGTAAGCTGAGACTATGTAACATATATGTACATATAAATATAAGTTGAGACTGAATATAACATATGTACATATGTATAAGTTTGTCCGTATGTATGTAACATATATGTACATATATATATATATATATATATATATATATATATATATATATATATATATATATATATATATATATATATATATATATATATATATATATATAATCAAAGTAGGTTGGTTGGAACTTGAGGTGCTTGGTTGTAACTCCGAGTTTCACGCTCAATGCGTTCATCAGACAACTGTCAGCTACTCGTTGTGTTACTGTATTTATATGTGTAAGGTGTGAAAGAATTTATTGGCAGTTAATTGTGTATTGTTTCTATGCATACAAGGGGTCCTTACACATATAAATACAGTAACACAACGAGTAGCTGACAGTTGTCTGATGAACGCATTGAGCGTGAAACTCGGAGTTACAACCAAGTACCTCAAGTTCCACCCAACCTACTTTGATTATTCCCGCCCTGCTTACCCAAGCATCGAGCACTCTATTCTACGAGTTTGATACTATTTACTATATATATATATATATATATATATATATATATATATATATATATATATATATATATATATATATATATATATATATATATATATATATATATATATATATATATATATATATATATATATATATATATATATATATATATATATATATATATATACGTTGAGACTATGTAACATTTATGTAACTATGCATATAGATATAGAAATTGAGACTGTATGTATCATATATGTATAGATACATTGAACATGTTATTTTACTATTTGGATAACAATAGTCGTAATGTTATAGACACCATCAGACCTGGATGGCAGTGGAGGAGATGGTTTTAGATTATACAAGTTTAGATTAAAATACTTTATTGACCAAAACGACTGTAAAGCCGAACAGGAATGTGTCTCGGCGTTGTTAAACATCAAAAAACAGCAAAAACAATATATACTTAAATAATAACACATGCCAGCGAGGGCAATATCACAACTTAGTGCCTGCACAAGGTTGGCACTCTTTACCAAAATTTTGATGATGCCCGAGCCGAAGGCTGAAACCAGCTACGCTAAGGAGTGTAATTGATGTTGTTCATACGGAATGGTGGGTGTAAAGCTGGCTTAGATTGGTTTGTTTGGAGAGAGTTGACATCATATCAGAGAGAGTGTTCTTGCCCATTGCTTTGTTCTCGTACCAAATATATCGTCATTGATATCAAAGTTATCCTTTGGTCGTTGAATTAGCGCAGTACATTTCGGGTTCATTTTTGACAGATACAACTCAAACACTCGTATGGGGCACTTCGACTTATTTGCAGAATTAGCGGACATTACACCACCAGAAACACCAAACCAAACTTGGTGAAGAAGGACGGACGCACAACTTGCAGATCGAGAAAAATATGACGATAGCCTTTCCAAATCGCCCGGTAGTATTGTGTACAACATTTCCCCTTCCTTCGTATTTAAGCTTTTTGCACATAGCGACGAACATTTTCCTGCTACGTACGAAATCTTTTTGACCTAAGGTTTTTGTCAAAACGAGTTTATCTATCAACTATCAACTTGGCGGAATTAAGGGAATAATGTTGACTGAACCTGAATTTGGAACGCCCTTTATTAGATGCAGCTGAACGTAATGAGTATGTGTACATATATATATATATATAGTTTGGCATAATTTCTCTAAAATATTCTTATGATAAATAGTGTACGTAATTACTGGCACAATGCTCTTCATCACTGGCGTCATTGCAATCGTTAATTGCATCACAGACTCCATCTCCATCGATACATTCACCATCAGATTCACATCTAAATTCGTCTTCGAGACACTCTAAAATGTACAAAACGCGATATGACATTAATTATTGTGAGTGGGAGAACATTGATACAATGGAGTTTGAAGGTTAAACGTTAACTTGTTTAAAGTAATAGCTTCTCATGTTTATGTGAATTCTATCTCGAAGAGAGATGTTTGGTCAAAAAGATTTGATACGTATAAATTGCTCTGATCTGATATTTGGTTGTAATATATATTCATTCACACTATCCATATGGAAGTACTTTGGATAATTACAAAACTTGGGCCAGTGGCAGTGATATTGAAGATTGATGTCATATATCGTTCGTTTATTTCCAGTTTTAAGGCCTTCAGCACATAACACACAAACGAAGTACAATTTAAAACGTTCACAAGACACAAAACACAGGAAAAGAAAAGATAGACCATGTTAAACACACACACACACACACACACACACACACACTGGCTCAGTTTGCTGACTTCTGAATACTTAGTTTACAGCAGGGTGAGAGATATCGCAATGATTTGATCCCATTGCTGCCACAACATCGATGATTTTAAGGCATTTGTTGTTTCTATCATCACTGTGAATTTGTGCGAAGGTATCGTATAAATAAATGTCTGTGTTTGGATCTAGATAATTGGCTGGGGTGAAAGCCACAACCCCAAAAGACTAGATGGGCACACTACCGACATTGTTGAGACTGATATGAGGTCAACATATCTCCACTCTACTTCACTATCACCAATATCTTACTACACTGTTCATCCTTCACACTGCTATGAGACCCACTCCTTTCCACTCCACACAGCTTACTTTTGTCCCAAGCTCATGCAAAAGTGGTCTGAGTTCTAACTAATAACGCTTCCGTCTAGCTCTAACATCCATACGTTGCTAAATTATAACGGTTCTTTATTAAATTCGCCAACATCAAACTGATCATCGAATCATGTTCTTGTATATGGACTTTTCAAAATCATCTTGGCCTATTTGGTGTAAGAAGTCATATCTTGGAATATAACTTGGCCAATTTGGTGTAAAATGTCATGTCTTGGAATACAACTTAGCCATTTGGCATACTTTGGATTACAACTTGGCCAGTTAAGTGAGAGATGTCATATCTTGAAATATAACTTTACCAATTGAGTATGATATATTACATCATATACAGTAGAGTTATCATTGTGAAAAATAACAAATGAAAACAATGCTCACCAAATTGCCTTGTTTGAATCTTCATAGATTTATTGCCATGCAAAGGAGAAAGAACAAGTCGTGAGTAGAATACCATATTGTCTAAAATGACGAAGACACATACTACAAACAAACAAACCTTTGTGTACAACCAATTAGCATATTTAGAAATATAGAGTATTTCTGCTGAGCATGTGAAGTTTAATTGGCTCGGATAAAGGTGCTTACTAAAAAGACAAACAATAGCCACAGACATACAATTATGAAACATAAACACGGAAAAGAAAAAGCCACAGCTATATTTTCTTTTAGTTTACGTATTTGGATTCAACATTTTTTTTACCTACCCCTTCGAATTTAGTGTCGAACAAAAGCTGATAGCCTCGCTTGTCAGATTCATCTCCTATTTTGACTATTCCCCATGGTTTGAGAAGTTCATCGAATCTGGAATAGTGGTGGCTGTGTCTCAAAGGAATCTATAATGTGATGACGAAAACTCTTATCACAACACTCTTATCGACAATATGTTTAATATTGGCAATTGATAAATTGTATGGGTCATGGCAACTATTGTATCATAGCTAGGCTTTTGGATATTAGCACAATCATGCACCCCTTTCAACGTAGTGAGATATGCAATAAAAAGATACCAGTACTATATTCAAATGGGAATCTACTTTTGAAATAAACAAATGTACTTCAAGAAAACGTCTAAATGTATGGCACTTCTTCTGTCTGTATTTTCGTTTTGTTTTCTATTCATAGTATTTGATATCCGACCAAAGGATGTTGATTTTCCTAACCCCCCCCCCCCCATACTGATGACCATGAAGAATGCATCTCAGTACAATTAAATGCTTGATTTTCAAACACACTTGCATTATGACATGCATCTAACAATTGTTTTTAATATTTGGATTTTGTCGCTATTATACAAGATTTTACTTTATCTTAAAGTTATATTTTACCATAATGAGAAACTGCATGTATGTGAACGTACGTCAATGTACGCCAGCTATATACAAGGTACATAATTATATATACTGACTCTCGACAACTTATTGTGCTGCCACGTGATCGTTGCTATATACGTAACATGCCTAAGCTAAACCATCACACAGCAGTAGAAAATATGAACAACAACACTTAAAATACGGGCATGATATGAATTCTGTTCTCATCACAAATTGCAACAAAAAATAGGTTTAAGCAATTAACAAGTACACCTGCCTTTAAGTTTGCTGTTGCCGTCAATACGACAGTCAGTAACACCAACAATCTGAACATGAGTCGTTTTGACTTGGCTCTGAAATTGAGTTAAAAGGGAACTTTCATTTCATTAAATCATCGACTACATACCTGAAACTGTAAAAAAAACAATTTAAAAAAATAAAATAAAATAAAAATTGAAACAGGCATTTGATTTCGGTTAAACAGCGAACATTTTAGACTGGGACTGTGGGGTATGACGAATGCATATGTACAGTTGGAATACAAATCTTTCCTTTAGCTTTATGCAAAGGGGTTTTCTATCGAACGGAAGTTAATTTATGTTGAATCTGATTTTTTTTTTAAAGTGTGAACACGCAGGTTTCATTTAGCTTCCATTGTTGAACATTTTCTAGATTTGAACTGCGAGGATATAATCTATGAACCAAGCACATATAATAATCACAGTGAAAGAAGCTATATCAATAACACTGTTCAAAAATCTCATTATATTTTCATAGAAAGTGACACTGATCAACTCTTTGTACAAGTCAAACTAGTTAAAAGAAGCTAAAACCCATCACTTACCTGATATGGGAGAATTACCAGCGATAAATTTAAAGCACTCTACGGTGTCCACTTCGAGTGGATTGCGGTGAAACGATCAAAATGACGACCACGGAACCCGCAATCACAAACAAATTGAAAACATATAAACGTATGGTTGTGTACACATTTGTACAATAGGGTAACAGGTTTGAAAATATGTTTCCGATCTATCATATTTCGACATAACTATTCAGAATGAACGCCTGTCGTGTCAAAGGTTGCGTTATTGTAGAATTATGAATTACTTTGCAAGCTTATTGTTGAGAAAACTAAAAACAAAAGCCAGCACCGTCTGGAGCAGAGCCCGCTGAAAGAAAATCTGAAATCACGCTTCGTTTCCCTACATATGGTGTTTATAGAATTGGAGTGTATATGCTCATTGTGGTATGAATTAATGTACACACATTTTTTGAGCAATTCAACAAACACAAACTAGTATTATCGAAATAAAATACATAGACATAAAAAGGACTAATGTAAGGGATACATGTAAAGTTATATGATGAAATAAACAGTTCTTGGGTCGTGTTGAAATATCAGCATCGTATGATGCCAGCAAGTTCTGGATTTCGATTGAATTACTATATATTACTTCTCGTTTCAGAAATACTGGGCATATAGAGGACAACAAGATCGGCCGTTGCTGGCGCTCTTTACTATGGAGCGCCGACAACGCCCGGAACTGTCCTTCTCCTCGTAGCTCAGATCAGTAATACGAATTTGTCGTATGCTATTTTATGGATCACTACCACGAACACACTGTCATCGTTGATAGAATTATGTTACTCAATTTAAAGAATAAAATTTCAACATGTGTACAGAATCTGATGATTCGATAGTTTTATTATTTTATATACCGTATTTTATAGTTGGCTTTCTTCTTCATCATCAGATGGAATAATAGAGTGCATGTGTCCAAAGACAATTCTTATTTGACTTGACACTCTACTTGCCAATGCGATATTTTTGCGATAACGAAGTCATGAGCTATACCATGATAATCGCCCACATTGACATGTAAATAGGATGGCACTCTAAAATCACATGCGATGAAGTGACTACAAGAAAGAAATTGTGAATTTTGATCGCGGAAATGATATCCTGTGTCATAGTTAAACTTACGGTACTGGACTGGGGTAAGGGGGCTGGAGAGAAAATGGGGAGGGTGGGCAAAATTTGCATTTGCAAAAATCCTTGTGGCTTAGCTATACAATTCTATATTTATGAGGTTGGTGATGGTTTTGAGAATGTGTTTTGTATCTATGTCTATGCCTGTCTCTCTGTCTCTCTGTCTCTCTGTCTCTCTCTCTCTCTCTCTCTCTCTCTCTCTCTCTCTCTCTCTCTCTCTCTCTCTCTCTCTCTCTCTCTCTCTCTCTCTCTCTCTCTGTCTCTGGCTCTGTCTCTGTCTGTCTCTGTCTCTGTCTCTGTCTCTCTCACACACACACACACACACTTATTACATAAATGGTACAGGAGATGGAGAAGATGAATCTCAAATGTTGTATTAATTGACCATTTCAGGGAAAACAGTTCAATTATTCTATAATTAAAAATAACCATAATAGTTGCCATTCTCGGTTAATATCACCTATAAACCTGGTCAAGAACATCCCTACAATACATGATATATCCCATCATAATTAGCTTATGGCTTCATAAACAAATGTCTTTAAATTTGTGATAATTTAAAAAAGATAGCGCCAATGGTGTTGTAGCACAACTGTATAGTTTATGTGTTTTTTTTTTTTTTTAAATGTTTCTCTATGTACACCATAATGGTATTGTTGGTATGGGCAGTATCTTCATTTTTGGGTCAATTGCGTCAATTTTTTAAAAGTTTATCCATTTACCGAACCATCCATGTTGTTATATTTACAATATACCTCCCCATTTTACTGTTGCTATGGGCGTGGTTTTGTTGCTAGACACGTGCATTCACTTTTGAATATGTATCCACTTGCCTAAACATCTCTGTTTTTGTCTTTGCAATATACACCATCATTTGACTGTTGCCATGGGCGTACTTATTGTTAGGCATATCTGCATACAGTTTTGAATGTTTATTCACGTGCCTAGCCATCCCTATTTATCTTTAAAATATATGTCATCATTTGACTGTTACAATGGACATGGTCTTGCTGCTATTATAGTTGCATACATGTTTTGAATGTTTATTCATTTGCCTACCAATCCCTATGTTTATTTTTGAAATATACATCATCATTGTACTGTTGCTATAAGCGCGGTGTTATCGCTAGGTATATTTGCATACATGTTTTGAATGTTTTATTCACTTGTCCACCCAACAATGTTGTCACCGGCATTTGCAATATGCACTACGATTTGGCTATTGCTACAGGCATGGTTTTGTTTTGTTTTGATCAAAACTACCCAAACAATTTGCTAGAAATAGAAAATGGTTCATATCAACTTGACATGAACAAATCAGAATAAACGTATAACACATATTAAAGTAATCCGACAACCTGTTTCAGTGTGGAAGTCGAAAATGTCATTTTTGACCACAAATATCTAACAAAATTCTTAAAAATAGAAATGACTCACATCAACTTGGCATAAACAAACCTGAATAGTCTCCACTCAAGGAAAATTCACACCAACTATAAAAACAATCCGACCACCAGTTCCGGAGAAGAAGTCGAAAGTATCATGTTTGACCAAGAATATAAAAAGAATTCGCCATGTCAACAAATGTATAGATATGGAAAACGGAATAAGGTAAATTACCCATGGTCCAACGTAATACAAGACCTATGGGGGCGCTCGGGAAAGAACGATAGCTTAGGAATTGGTAACAAACCTGTCAATACTACAAGTAGTATACTGCCATTGCTATAACCTCAGGCCAGACCACTATTGTACTTTCTATAAAGGTCTGAGCTCCAAGGGAAAGTTTATTTCTATAATTGGGGTATTCACAGACAAATTACCACCGATCCTACCTCTACCAAATCACCATTGCCTGCAAAATATGCACATTGCATTGCTGCAAAGAAACAATTGCAATGTTGACCTGAAAAGTTGATCGAGTCAAGATGGCGACCATAGACAACACAACATCTACAGATACATGTACATACTACGTCATCACAGTGGTGAGTAATGTAATTACGACATTCGTTGATGTCTTGTAAAACAAACTCTTCACACGATGTACGTCGATCGATACAGCATTCGGTCTTCATAGAATTCTAAAACTTAGTATGGTCAATACACAGCAATGCATACACAAAGAAGAGCATCACACGTATTAAAGTTTGTTTCAGCTGCTAGTTGCCAATCCTATGATATTATCATCCATGTCTATCTATGTTACTGAAATTCACATTGATATCATATGTGCAAACTGTATATGTAGTCTTGCAATTGGTAACACTGCTCAGTTCTGTAATCTAGTTTATCGATGTCATTACTTTTCATCGACAGGTCTCATTGTATGAAATAATTTGTATAAAATGTACGCGTAATAAACCGTTTCCGGTTTATGTTACTATCTCCAGGGAAACTATCCTACAACTTATGTGTCTGTCTGTCTGTCTGTCTGTCTGTCTGTCTGTCTGTCTGTCTCTGTTTTTTGTGTGTATGTGTGTCTGTGTCTGTCTGTCTGTCTGTGTGTGTGTGTGTTTGTTTGTTTGTTTGTTTGTTTGTTTGTTTGTTTGTTTGTGTTTGTGTTTGTGTTTGTGTTTGTGTTTGTGTTTGTGTTTGTGTTTGTGTTTGTGTTTGTGTGTGTGTGTGTGTCCCCATATTATATGCTGTACGCTCTTCACTATTTGTTAAAATGTGTTGCGGTAAAAGCCACAACAATTATTAATCTAGGCAACTACAATAACTATTGACACGCTAACTACTTGGCTGACAATTTGATACCCAGGTGCCTGCTTGGTTTCATCAATACATAACATTGATAATGGAGTTGGCATTGACAACCTCATGTTGGCAATGCATTTTCATTTTACATACAAAAATCACAAATTGTACTTATTGTGACAATTGACATTCCATGCTGTTATACTCCCTAGTATAGCAGACACCAAGCCACAAGAGCGAACAAATAATAATATTATATAATTTGTAATAACGTTTTAATATACAGAAGGTACGGTACAAAGTGTAATATGTCCTTCTTGCATTTTCCATAGGTTGGTCACATGTTCTTAGACCTAATAGCCGCCACAGTACTGGAGGTGATAGTAGCCACAGTATGGGTATTACTAGTACTGGTACTAGTATTCGTCTCAGAGACTCACAGAAACAGAAATGGTTTGTATGATTTGACTTTATGTATGTATGTATGTATGTATGTATGTATGTATGTATGTATGTATGTATGTATGTATGTATGTATGTATGTAGGCAAGCATGTACCCCTCCTGTATTTGTACGTCATTGATCTTCCATAAACAAGCCACACACGGTCATCTTGCAATTGATGTCAGGTTCGTATTGGTAGGAGTGTAGGCAGCTCTGTGACATCTTCACTCTGTGCTCGCGATCGTCGGGGCTAGCCAAATGTAGGTCTTATAAAATCTACAAACTCATGTTCTTACAAATTTACCAATCATGTGAACTTCTTCCTAAACAAGCTAAACACAAGTACAACTTGTAAAGCCATTGCTATTGTCTGCAGCAAATTTGGAATTATAGTAGGCATGTTTAATTGTTTATAGCATAAATTACCAGACACAATCCATGTACATTTCACGCTGCTTATTCTCTAATAAAATGCTCTATTTAATTTTACAGATCAAGGAAAGCAACCCAATGCACCGGTTGTATTTGACCAGAAACGATTTGTCCTCAAAGGTTTGTCCCCTGGCACAGAGCAAATGTACATGAAGTACTACATCGAAGGGAGAGCAGAGTACGACGGGGAACTCACGCTTTACTTCAATAAACAAACTGACGAGGTCTTGGTAGAACTTGAAGAAAACAAAGACGGTACAAAAATAAAATATTTTAAGCATAAGACCAATATTACTAAGTTACGATGCTATACATTTATACATGTATGTCTTGCTTTTCATTAGAAAGCTCTGGACAGAGATCTAGAATGTCGATATAAGATTATCACATGTCGAGTTTTTGAAGGCATACTATCTATAACCCATTGTATCCCTTCTTTCAGTATTTCACATCAATTGACCCTTGAACATGCAAAACTGTGATCTCGTATTTATATATGTTACCTTGGATCATACATTATTTCTTATTAGGATAATGTGGCTTATTCTTTTCTACTTTAGTCGGACCCCCCCCCATCCCCATGAACCTTACAACAACGTTTCGTTAACCCCATCCCCTGTATCCCATGAACGTTACAGCAATGCTTCGTTACCCCCCCCCCCCCCCACCATACCCCATGGTACCCCATGAACGTTACATCAATGTTTCGTTCACCCCCCCATACCCTATGGTACCCATTAACGTTACAGCAATGCTTCGTTACTCCTCCCCCCCTCCATTCCCTATGAACGTTACAGCAATGCTTTGGTCACCGCACCCCCCCCACCCCCCCATATCCATTACACCATGAACATTACAGCATTGCTTCGTTCAATAAACAGTATACATTGTATCATGTATTTTTTCAGATGAATTCTTCGCCAAATTAAATGAAAGAATGGTTGGAAAGAAACTGAAAGATTCACAGCCACGGATTGACAGACTTCACGTTACTAACCGTGTATCAATTAACAGTGATACTGAGAAAAGTCATATTGACAGAGAAATTATAATCCTAAATGTTGAACGTCCGTCAATCGGTGGTGATGTGGCAGGAGTAGTAATTGATGCCGAAACAGTCTTGATATCGTTCAAGGAACAAGAAGGTAATTAGCAGCGATACAGTTCATGTTAAATATGATGAATAAGCGTTCAGGCCCTTTCAACTGGCGGGGCGGAAGGGGGGGGGGGGTTGTTTTAAGGGGGCGTCTGTTTCTGAAACTCTGAAACATCATTTTAATTGGGGTCACTTTCTATCTCTACAGGTAATCTTTATCACAGTCAAGCACAACATCAAGATATGCCAATTTGTCATTTTGATGCAGTGAAATGACTCTTGAAGTTACGTATTACAGTAGACATTAAAACGTTCAAATTAAGTAGGTGGGAATATATATTGCACAGCGTGGTGTATTTAATTGTGCACGTATTTATCAGTTATTCTGCAGTGTCTAATATTACAAAAGTATAATATACCATATGTAACATTTTAGTAGCTAAGTAGTTGATGTTGTTCCCAGTTAACATTTTCTAAATTTACGTTTACCAAGTTTGATAGAATGACTTACACCAATTGCATGTAAC
This sequence comes from Glandiceps talaboti, assembly GCF_964340395.1. NCBI lineage: Eukaryota > Metazoa > Hemichordata > Enteropneusta > Spengelidae > Glandiceps > Glandiceps talaboti. Next base: position 31,847,116 of record NC_135549.1, on the reverse strand, counting down.
AAACATGGCACAAATGTCAGCTCCACATTTATGTTGTTGATGGTAAGCTTACTAATGAGACCTTGACCACTGACCTTGACCTTCGTCCTCTAGGTCAAATATCCAAAATATTGTTAAGGTGTACAGTAATACATGGGTTGAGTTCAACTAACCATGACATAAATATTAAATAAAGTAGTGCCAACACGTGTGTCGTTTTGCTTTACAGCATTGTTGTTTCTAAATGGCGAGTGTATTTGTGGTAATAATTCCCAGCTTGTTTGTTCTGAAAGTTAAAGATAGTGACTCCATTGAAGTGTCAGCACCCATGTTATCAATGTCATATGGCTGATCTTCCCGATACTACAGGTCTTTGATCTTCAATTTGTCAAAGTTTGTCAAAACTTAAATCTAAAATATGATAAATGTATACCTGTCATGGACAACCAGATTTTACCAAACCTGACAATGATATCAGATAGTAATGGTGGTCATTGTTTGTCTTGTGTGCTTCCTACACCTCTCCCTATTTTCACTATCTAACTATAAACTTTGTATTCATTTTTCAGATGCGGAGAAACTATTGAGAATTGGGAAAGTGGAGGTGGAGGGCCAGTCACTTCAAGTCTTCCCTTACTACCAGTCATTTGGATGTATTACTGGGAATCACCAACCACTAAAGTATCCTGAGCCTGAGTCGACATAGTAATGACCAATGCTGGCAGTCAAAATATCCAAATACATTTAACTGTTCTGATGTGCATATACATGTACATATCAAATTATATGAAATTTGCAGGATACATCTTAAGTTAGACTGAATTATTACTGAATATTGTTGCCTATGCAAATGCCTCATTATTATGGGATATTTACCATAATGTAGCCAGTTCTAGCCCCGTGAAATGTATGTACCAAATTCGTTTCTAATTGATCCCATCATATTTTTGAAAATACAATTAAACACACACACAATAGACACATTTTGATAGAAATACATTACTCGACTCAGAGTGGTGTAGTTGCGTGTGTGTGTGTGTGTGTGTGTGTGTGTCTGTCTGTCTGTCTGTCTGTCTGTCTGTCTGTCTTAGTCTGTCCACGAGTTCCAAAATTATTGGCGTGAATCAGGAATCTATTACAATTTCACATTAAAAACACTCAATTTTAGCTGCTTAGTAATGACCACAACTGAATTTTTGTTGTGTCTGTTTGCAGGACAAACTGACTAAAGAACTCTCTCTTTCAAGCCGCTGTGTGGTTTGTAAATTTAAATACGATTTTAGAGGTTAATGAGGTATATTTTGTTATCAAAGTCTTATAGTTGTATTCTTTAGAATTTCTGCTTTTTTGCTTTTGCATTGTCCACCAAATTATCGAGAGATATTTTGAATAAAATCATTAAATTGAATTGAACTGAACTGAGTCGTGCAGTGATAGGTGATTTAGTCTGATATGTAAATACCATGTATAACACACCTGGATCAAATTTTAGAAAATAAGCAAGGACAATTAAAGTTGATTACTATATAGCTTTTATCACATGAGAATGATAACAATAGAATTATGTCTTTTCAACAACAGTAAATTAACAACATGAAATCATTTCAGAACTGTTCATTGTTGAAAAAAGGATAGGAGACAGGAAGATTATGTAAATAACTCTCTTGACCATTTCGGAACCTCCACTCTTGGTTCAAAATCTGAACAAATTCTTTAGCCCTAGAAAGGAACACGTTGATTTGGTAAACTACAGAGGGGAGGGGAGAGTGTAATAAATGCAATGGGTGTTTACAAGATACGTACACTAGCTATGGAGAGTGGAGAGTGTAATACATGCAATGGGGGTTCACAAGATACGTACACTAGCTAAGGGGAGTGGAGAGTAATCAATGCAATGGGGGTTCACAAGATAAGTACACTAGCTAAGGGGAGTGGCGAGTGTAATAAATGCAATGGGGGTTCACAAGATACGTACACTAGCTAAGGGGAGTGGAGAGTAATCAATGCAATGGGGGTTCACAAGATACGTACACTAGCTATGGGGAGTGGAGAGTGTAATCAATGCAATGGGAGTTCACAAGATACGTACACTAGCTATGCACACAAAAACTCAATCTTTATCGGGATTTTCAGTAACAATTGCAAATATATTGTATGCAATGGTTTACTTGTACATTCTATATATTGTTAAAGAAAATCTGTATGTTTTATCGGGACAGACAAAAGATTTAGGAAGAAAAGTACCACATCTTTCGAAGATCTTTAAAATACTAATCTATGGCTAGAAATGAATATTTCAAAAATCAACTCTGTCTTAATTTCTTTAGTTATGTATATAACTTATTTTTTCCATTTCATGTTATATTGATGCATGGATATATTAAAATTATTAGATTGGGTTGGATTGATAGTGTTATAGAGGAAGTAACTTTGATCTTTTAACACACGGCTTAGTATTATCACACTTACCTGTCTACCCATGTTACACGAGTTACGTTACTAACCTGTGGTTCAACCTTACGTAAAACACATGTTATGGCGTAGAATGCCTGCCAATATTCGAAAATACAATACTGCAATGACTATATGCAATACTGCAATGACTATATGCAATACTACAATGACTATATGCAATACTGCAATGACTATATGCGATATGACTATATGCGATATGACTACATGAGGTGACTACATGCGATATGACTACATGCGATGTGACTACATGAGATGACTACATGCGATATGACTACATGAGATGACTACATGCGATATGACTACATGAGGTGACTACATGCGATGTGACTACATGAGATGACTACATGCGATATGACTACATGAGATGACTACATGCGATATGACTACATGAGATGACTACATGCGACATGACTACATGAGATGACTATATGCAATACTGCGATGATGACATGATATGCGGCGATTTTGTAATGACGTTATGCCATTCGTAGATTATTCAATACGCATAATACGAGTATTAATATGAAACAGGCTAGGGAGTACTCCTCAGCATGTTGCACGTGGTAAGAGGTGGACCATTTGATATCCTGGGGGGGGGGAGGGCTTGGAAGATTTTGGGGGAAAAAAAATGCCAAATGGATTTGCTTGAAAAAAAAATCCGGATATGAGAGGGTTATGGAAAAAAAAGATGGACCACTGCTGCTAGAAAAAAAATGTCTTGGCAGGGAAATGATGCACAGGTTCGAGTATACTGTTCAAATTGCTCGTACCTCTCCAACCAGGACACTTGTCAAATCATGACAAACAGTTTCAAACACATGTCAGGGACCAGTCAGTTTCGTTAGCCTGTGGTACATATAATATTTGTTCTTGTCTCTGTTTCTTTCATAAATGGTTTAAATATTACTTCATGTAAGGGTTCAAACATAACTATACATAAAAAATATACATATAATACATGTATTACCTAGCTATAACACTAGTTACAGAACATGCCATGTAAGTGTTTGGCTGTTTCACAATCAGTGCTTCACTTATCTTACACTTTGGGGCAAAAGTGAACTTGAAGGTTTTGTAATGGTAACCTTCATACTATTGGATAGTTTATAAAAGAACTTAATCTAAATTGTTCTAGTCTCTTCAGTATGAATTTGTCAAAAGGGATGCTATACTTCCTATTTCAGACACTACATGTATCGACACCACAACTCAAATTCAAGTTTATATTGTACACTAGGTATGACCTCCTAAAGTGCTCTAACACATCAGTAACTTTACTATAAATGCAATATCAATGACCCTATACCAATGTTACAGGCCCACTTTTATAACATGGAAAACTTATGTAAAAAGTTACATTTACTTTAGCTTTTCGATGTTTGGCAATATATATCTCAGAGGCTATGAATAACCTAAAAATCGCCTAAATAGAAACAAAAAACTGCAGATCTGGCGGGGGGGGGGGGGTCTTGGACTCCATCACCCCAGAGGCCACTCATTCGTTAAACCAACAATAAGATTCACAAAAATTGGTAAAAAAAAACTTGAAAAGCTTCTAGGGGAGATCCCCTAGGACCCCCCCCCCATAAGAGGTAGACATGTCCAAGCCTCAAATCAAAGTTCTTCCCTCTTACTGTCAAGATGCTATGAAATTTTATTTCAAAAATGTTTCAACCATGTGTAGTTGCTTTTTACATGTTAGAGCTGTCTTGTAAAGCTTGCAAATTATTGTCTGAAAGTGTCTGTGAATAGCCTAAACATTGCTTGAGAATTAAAAAAACCTCGAGGGCTTCTAGGGGGACCCCCGAGAACCCCCCGTAAGAGGTAGACATGTTCCAGTCTCAAATCAAAGTTCTTTCCTCCAACTCTTACTGTCAAGATGCTATGAAAATTTATTTCAAAAATGTTTCAACCTCACAGAGTTGCTTTTTACATGTTAGAGCTGTCTTGTAAAATTTGTAAATTATTGTCTGAAAGTGTCTGTGAATAGCCTAAACATTGCCTTTAGAAGTAAAAATCATCCAGGCCGTTTTCTAGGGGGAGACCGGCTAGAACCCCCCCCCCCCAATTCACAGACACTCGCACAAGAGGTGGACATATCCCAGTCTCAAAGCTCTTCCCTCTACAACTTACTGTCAGATGCTATGAAACTTTATTCAGGGGGGGGGGGTCAGTGACTTTTTGTCGGCCCAATGGAAAAAAAACACTGACACCCCCCCCCCCATCCCCCAATCTGGAGAAACTGACCGGTCTATCTGAATGTTTGAGCTCACCAATCAAGTTTCCGATTTGTATTTTCAGTGTGTCACCATACCATGGCATGCTTATTTAATTGAAAATCAAACATGTATGAAATATGTAGTTTTTTAAATATAATATGTGTGTGATAGAACAGCATCTTTTTACTCTCTCTATTACCGTGTGCCAAAACCAAACAGAAAATTGTGGCAACAAATGTAGGTGTTCAACATTGACGTAAAAAAAATCCGGATATCTCAAAGAAGCAAAGAAAAAAAAAGTTGCCAGCATAGGAAAAGGAGAAAAAAAATAATTCTCAGGCAAGCAGGTGGGAAAAAAATAATGACTCTCCACCAATCTTCCAAGCCCCCCAGGATATCGAATGGTCTACCCCTTATGCATATTGAATAATCTACGAATGGCATAACGTCATTACAAAATCGCCGCATATCATGTCATCATCTCGCATCGCAGTATTGCATGTAGTCATCTAATGTAGTCATATCGCATGTAGTCATCTCATGTAGTCACATCGCATGTAGTCACCTCATGTAGTCATATCGCATGTAGTCATCTCATGTAGTCATATCGCATGTAGTCATCTCATGTAGTCACATCGCATGTAGTCACCTCATGTAGTCATATCGCATGTAGTCATCTCATGTAGTCATGTGTGTCATTTAGATTTATTGTCATGTGTGCATCATTCGCCTTGTGTGTGCGTCATTTATAGTCACGAGCACAGGGCACGTATTATTGCTTAGATTGCCGCCCTGGATCGCCGTTTTCTTAGGAAAATATCGTACGAATCCTGCTGCTACAAATGTGTCAATCTCTAAAGTAGCGGAAATGTTTTTTCCTTACTTACAGGTAGGAATATATAGTCAAAAGGTTGTTATATCTAGTCTGTAGACCAGGAAAACAACAATCTAAGAAATATTACACGCCCCTGTGGTCATACGTGCATTACTTGCCTTATGTGTGTCATTTATTTCCATACGCTAGTCATTTGCCATAAGATGTGTGTCATTTGCTCTTACGCATACATAATTAATTTTGTGTGTCACTTACGTTAGACTGTAAGATACGTCCTGACGTTCCGCCCTCACCGGCGTGGGAGGGGTTGGCTGAAGTGTGAGGGCGCCCCATCACGGCGTACCTTACAGACTACACTTACGTTCATCATCATCACACATCATGATCAAATGTAGACGAATAATAAAAAGTAAGTACCCTAGAGAAGACACTTAACACTCTAAGCCGTCAGATGTAGGTGATGTACACTTGATATCTTGTAGATGTAATAGAAATTGCCTTGAATGACAGCCACAAAAGCCAGACGATAGTACTTTCAGTTGGTCATTATATGTATAGACTATTTATAGAACTTATGGTATATTTTATTTCATTTATTTCATTCATCTAGATTAACTGGTATATACCGAGTACCGTTATGATATGGCAAGTCGGGCAAAAAAGTCCCCTGAACGTTAGATCCTTGATATTTTTATTGTCCATTCCTAATCCCAATGATATGATGTACAGGGTTGGTAGAACTTCACTGAGCTCTGTTGAAATGTGGCGCATGATGAAATATTGAATCTAACGTCCATATTATCTAGTCAATGCTAGGGGTATCATTGCTGCCAAGCAATTCTTTGTCGCTTCCTTTGAGTTGCCATACATACCCTTTTATATACAATAGGCCACATGTAGTTTTTCCTTTATTTTTATTTATTACTTTTATTTATTTATTTATTTATTTATTTTTTTTTTTTTGGGGGGGGCAAGTTTAATACACACACTCACAATGCTTGACAGCCAATAGTGAGGAGTTATGAGGGTATGGTGCCATTATAACTCTCAAACATGAAAACCTATAGTTTGTGTTGGTGTTGGTGTAAAAATAACTTGAATATGACACAGGGCGAACATGACGAATGCAGGTGGAGACGCGGGAAGGATGGCGAATGCAGATGAAGACGCAGCGAAGATGATGAATGCAAACGGAGACGTGGTGAAATTGGTGACAGTGGTGGAAGTGCGAAATTTGTGTCTGTGGATGTTAAGTATGAGAGAAAGTCCATAGCCAGGCAAGTGAAAATAATCCAAACTACCGACCCTCTGACCTAACCTAACCTGAGGACAACCCAAAATGAGAAGAAAAAGAAAAAAGATGAACCGTTTGTGTATATGTAATATGTGGTCATGCGTAGTGATGGCAAAAAAGGACCGAGGCGTGAGGTAGTTGATGGCGATGATGATGAAAATACGGGTAGTATTTGAAATGTGTAGGTTGGAGAGGGGGTTATAAGAACAACAGTCACTCATTCATTCATTCATACTTAGAAAAGTAAAAGCATTTTAATTTCACAAGATTTTGATAATCATTTTCTTTGGCCTTTGTAACCATCTATTGTTTTGTTATAGTTCCATGCTAATGTTATAAAAAAATAGTATAAAAATTAAAATTACTGAAAATGTAACATGTAAAATTAACTATATATGCAGTGTGCGTGAACAAAAAGAGTGTTTCCTGTCAACAGATGGGCAGGACATTGTGTTTTTATATTTGTCAGGGGGGGGGGGGATTGTTTTGTGGATGAATTGCAGGGGGGGGGGGGGTCACTATTTTTAAGTACAACTTGAACGGTTGCTAGTATTCAATTCCCACATTTCTTGCAATAGTGCTATTTAATACCGGGTGCTAGTATTCAATTCCCACATATCTTGCAATAGTGCTATTTAATACCGGGTGCTAGTATTCAATTCCCACATTTCTTGCAATAGTGCTATTTAATATCGGGTGCTAGTATTCAATTCCCACATTTCTTGCAATAGCGCTATTTAATACCGGTTGCTAGTATTCAATTCCCACATTTCTTGCAATAGTGCTATTTAATACCGGGTGCTAGTATTCAATTCCCACATTTCTTGCAATAGTGCTATTTAATACCGGTTGCTAGTATTCAATTCCCACATTTCTTGCAATAGTGCTATTTAATACCGGGTGCTATTATTCAATTCCCACATTTCTTGCAATAGTGCTATTTAATACCAGGTGCTGGTATTCAATTCCCACATGTCTTGCAATAGTGCTATTTAATACCAAGTGCTAGTATTCAATTCCCACATTTCTTGCAGTAGTGCTATTTAATAATGGATGCTAGTATTCAATTCCCACATGTCTTGCAATAGTGCTATTTAATACCGAGTGCTAGTATTCAATTCCCACATGTCTTGCAATAGTGCTATTTAATAATGGATGCTAGTATTCAATTCCCACATTTCTTTCAATAGTGCTATTTAATACCGGGTGCTATTATTGAAGTGTAATAGTGACCCACTTTGAGTGTTATATTATCCATATCCATATTATTGATAATGGTCTTTCTGAGACCTTGACCTTTGACCTCGACCTGTATCTTCAAGGTCAAATAGCCAAACATTAATCATAGTGCACAGTATACAGCAGAGATGCATAGACCAATTTCAACCAAGCCTGGCACAAATGTCAAAAAAATAAACTTCACATTTTGTGCACAAGCTCAGTCTGGTAGCTTAATACATAGAAACCTAAATTAAATGACTTAATACCCATTTTATTTATAATGAGCATTGAGACCTTGTCATTGCTTTGTTTTGTGACCTTTGCAATGATGACAAAATATTGGCCATATTTGTCATAAAAAATTCTGAATTTGACTTGGCTAGTAAGTTGAAATATTGAAGACTGTCTTTGATGAAGACTTGATGGAAATGTATCAGTTTATGAACAACTTTCAGATGAATATTTGAGGCTACATCACTTTTCATCTGTGTTCATGACAGCACAGATCAATTGTAGATGAACAGCAAATATAAGTAAAGAACTTCTAGATGACGCTTACCATTCATAGCTTTTAGGTGTAAGTGATGTATACTTGATATTCTGTAGACGTACCATATAATAGATATTGCCTTGAAATACACTGCCATGGATACACTAAAGACGACAGTACCTTAAATTCACTCAGTCATTAGTAGCATTTTTATGCCAACAATTATTTAGACTGAGAATGTAGTCATACTCGTATGGTAATTCTGGCTATATGGTCCCCTGGATTTGAGAGTTTAATTTGAATGTTTGTAGTGAAATTGACCAACCCACCCCCCTGATAAAAAGAGGATTAAATGTTTGATAGCTCTCTACTGAGCTCTGTATGCAGTTGAATTTAGGCCGCATTGAAAATTGATTACTCTAAAATCCATATTATCTAGTCAATGCTAGGGGTGTCATCGCTGCCAAGCAATTCTTTGTTGCCAATTTGAATCACCATACAAGGACACATACTTTTTTTTTGGGGGGGGGGAGAGGGTTAACATACATGCACATGCTTGACTGCGAATATGAAGAGTTATAATGGAATGTGCCATTATAACTCTAAACCATACAAACATACATACAGAAAGTTAAAATGAATGGGGGACTTTATTGTATTGTTGTAATGAATATGACGCACAACGGTGATGGCAAATAAAGATGGCGACACGGCAGTAATAGAGATGGCGGCGACACGGCGGAGGTTTGTGAGGTTTATGTGTGTTGGTATGAGAGATTAAGGCCATAGACAGCAAGTGAAAAATATGTAAAACCTACAAAGGACTAACCAACGAACCATTGCCAACCAACCAACCAACCGACCAACCGACCAACCAACCAACCAACCAACGCCAACCAACCAAACAACAAAGTAATCAACCCTAGAGACCCACCTAGTCAGAGAAAACCAAAATCCACAAGAAACCAGACGTACGGAAAGGGATAACAAAAATCGAGGAGTGCTGTTTGTGTATGTCAATATGTAATATATGTCATAATATGATCATGTGCAGCGAAGACAGCGGACCGAAACGCGAGGTAGATGATGGCGCAGATATGACAATTGGTGCCGGAGACGCAAAAATGATAGTGTATTTGATGTACGTATGTTGGAAGGGGTGAGGTGGGATAGTTAAAAGAGCCATCACTCATGCAGCCATACAAACTAAAAAAACTCAAAAAACTTACTTGGTGCTGATGTCTGAAACTGTTTTTCTGTTCTTCTAAACTCCTCCAAAAGTTCTACTAATAAAATAACTTAAAAATACATTTCAATACATAAATTACATTTTAATAGATATACATAAATGCAAAATACACATCAGTATCGTAATAATCAAATACATCGATCAGTCTTGGGTCTTCTTATCACCACAGGCTAAAAGAAAGAAATTTAAGAAAGAGTATAAGAATTGAAGTATTCACAATGCAATTATATTATTTTCTAAATTTATTTTATATTGCAGACATGACAATCAAATAGAAATAAAGTTTCTAAATCTAACTTTAAATGTATAAACATATTAAATATTAAAAAGAAAGTTTTTTGACTCACATTTTCCATCATTTGTCCATCTTTGTCGAGCCTGGCTTCCTGAAAATAAACTTGCATGGAAATTGTATTAATACAGTTTGGTTAATATATTGTGTTTTATTTAATAAAATAATGAAAAAATACATTCAATATAAATTACATTTACCAAAGTGCTCCCATATGGTTGATATTAAATTTTCAAGGTTATAATTTGTAGACAATATTTTTTTATGAAATGGGGTGAAAGGAAGAAATCAAATCTTGATGAAGGTAAACTTGCCCAGGTTTGAGAAACCACTATAAAGAAAGAACTGTGTGTATAAATTTGCAAATACAGTATAATTAATTGATTTTTTATTGTTCTACTGTTTCTCCCTGAAAAATCGACCCCAATGGTTAGAAAAGCCAATGAGAATAAGTCAAGCAAAAACATTTTTATACTATTAAATTGATTATGAAATAATAACGGACTAAAGTTGCATAAAGTGGGTAGAATTTGTATGTGTTATCAAAATGTGTATTTTTGTCCTATCTCAGAGAATTAAATTTTTTTTGCAGAAGTAATATGGGAGGGGGGGGGGGGGGGTTGCACAACTCCCATAGGTGGGAAAGGTCTGCTGGAAAGCAGTGTTTTTTTGTATACTTTTCTGGGCTGGAAAACTTTGGAAAACCCTGCTCAGCTGGACTGAGAGATTTTGCTTCAGTTGCAGCTTAGAATAAATCTATAAATTTCAAAACATTATTACAATTCTTAAAAGTGAGATTTCATTTTCCAAAAGACAATTAATTTGGTCAGTTTTTAGCTATTTCATCGTACAAACTGCCGCCTGTATCTATCATAGATCTGTAGAGTATCTATTTTGTGCTATAAAGTTGGTATTAGAAAGTGTCTCCATTTTTGGGTATGTAGTATGACAACAGTAAGGGCTTGGTAATCTTAGCAAAGCCTCCTAGTATCATTTCACACAGAGATGTCCTGTCATATGAACATGTTTAATGAGAGTAATCCATAATGCCAATACTATTTCAACTTTAAGTGCAATTAATTATGAAAGGAGAATTAGAAATTAACAGTCATTGGTGCCTAATTATGTGCTTATTTACTATATATTAGTATTTATTATATATTAGTATTTATCATACATTAGTATTTATTATATTAGTACTTATTACTTATTAGTGATTATTTATTATATGTTATTATTATTACCCTAAAGTTATTATTATTATTATTATCATTATTGTTATTAAGATAGAATTTAATAGTAGGGCCGGCAAAGAAAATTTATCTAAAGTGTGCTTCTTTGAACTAGTATTGGCAAAATAAACCACTTTCATTAATTTTGTTCACATGACCATATATCCCAGGATGAGGTGGGCAACTCTTTGTGAAATGACATAGGGAGGCTATGTTGAAACCCCCAAAAACCAAACTGTTGTCATACTACACACCCTAAAAATGGTCTGACTCTTTCTTATACCAACTGTATCACTCAAAATACATACTATACAGGTCTATAATACATGCAGACGGTAGTTCATATGATGTAATACCTAAAAACTAATCAAAAATAATTAATTTTTTGAGAAATGAAATCTTACTTTTAGCAATTGTAAGAATTATTTTGAAAAATATATCAATATTTTGAACTACAATTAAAATAAAATCAACCAGTCTAGATGGGCAGGGTTATCCAAAATCTTCTCGCCTAGAAAAGTATATACCCTATATCATACATGTACATGTACCTTATGACATATGCATACAGACTTTACAGCAGACCTTCCCCGTATAGTCCATGGGAGCTCAAGGCCAGGTTTCAAAATAAAGCTTGTTTTATGATTAATTATGCAGAAAATATTGATTTTTGATGACAAATATGGCATATTTTCCGAATGACATGTCACCTTTGTGCCAGTTTTGAAAGAAATCAGATATTGGAAGTCTGAGCCCATTGTAATAGTCACTCACTTTGGGGGACTAAAAGTGCTTTTGCTGGATGAATTATATTCCCTTTTCTAAACATTGTGATCTCTGATTGAGAGAGAAACACAAGTGTGGTAAACCATAATATTTTTGTTCAAAATTTCAATTGATAAATATTGAATCAAACTTTTATGATTCAGTTTTAATTTAGCAAAACCAATTGCAACCTACAGGAGCATTTTGGTTTACACCAGTTATATTTTTACAGCTATTATTTTATTTATTTTTTACAGAGGTTAATGAGGGAGACGGTAGTTCTCTTATAAAAACTTTTTTTTAAAACTCCTCCCATGTAACAAAAACAACTCTAATGGTGAAAAACTAATGGTCCTTGCTCAGTGCTCGGGGATCATCATGTTATAGACTTTTTGTAATTACAGATTTTTAGTTGTAGTCTTTTTAGCCCTAATTTGCATATCACTGATGAAATTATCATATCAAGAATACATCTTAATCTAATTATAGACAACCAAAAAGACATTTTTAGATCATAATTTACATATCACTGATTGGATCGTGTTATAGACCTTTTGTAAATATAGACTTAGATTTAGTCTTTATAGCCATAATTTGCATATCACTGATGAGATAAACACATCAAGAATACATCTTAAACTAATGATAGATTTTTTACCATAAAGACACATTTTTAGGCACTAATTTGCATATTACTGATTGGATCATCTTATTATAGACTTTTTTAAATAAAGACCGTTAGTTTTAGGCTTTTTAGCCCTAATTTGCATATCATCGATGAGATCATAGTATTAAGAATACATCTTAAACTACTGGTAGACTTTTGACCAAAAAGCCACATTATCAGCCCCTAATTTGCATATCACTGAAGAGATCATCTTGATATAGACGTTTTGTAAATATAGACTTTTAGTTTGAGGCTTTTTAGCCCTAATTTGCATATCACCGATGAGATCATGGTATTAAGAATACATCTAAATCTAATGATAGATTTTTGACCAAAAAGACACATTTTCAGACACTAATTTGCATATTACTGATTGGATCATCTTCTTATAGCATTTTTGTAAGTATAGACTTTTAGTTTTAATCTTTTTAGCCCTAATTTGCATATCACTGATGAGATAAACACATCAAGAGTACATCTTAATCTCTTGATAGATTTTTGACCAAAAAGACACATTATTAGGCACTAATTTGCATATTACTGATTGGATCAACTTGTTATAGACTTTCTTTTAGTTTTAGTCTTTTTAGCCCTAATTTGCATATCAGTGATGAGATAAACACATCAAGAATACATCTTAATCTAATGATAGACTTTTGACCAAAAAGACACATTATTAGGCACTAATTTGCATATTACTGATTGGATCATCTTGTTATAGACTTTATAACTATAGACTTTTAGTTTTAGTCTTTTTAGCCCTAATTTGCATATCACTAATGAGATAAACACATCAAAATTACATCTTAATCTAATGATAGAATTTTGACCAAAAAGACATATTATTAGGCACTAATTTGCATATTACTGATTGGATCATCTTGTTATGGACTTTCTTTTAGTTTGAGTCTTTTTAGCCCTAATTTGCATATCACTGATGAGATAAACACATCAAGAGTACATCTTAATCTAATGATAGACTTTTGACCAAAAAGACACATTATTAGACACTAATTTGCATATTACTGATTGGATCATCTTGTTATAGACTTTCTTTTAGTTTGAGTCTTTTTAGCCCTAATTTGCATATCAGTGATGAGATAAACACATCAAGAATACATCTTAATCTAATGATAGACTTTTGACCAAAAAGACACGTTATTAGGCACTAATTTGCATATTACTGATTGGATCATCTTGTTATAGACTTTATAAATATAGACTTTTAGTTTTAGTCTTTGTAGCCCTAATTTGCATATCACTAATGAGATAAACACATCAAAATTACATCTTAATCTAATGATAGAATTTTGACCAAAAAGACATATTAGGCACTAATTTGCATATTACTGATTGGATCATCTTGTTATAGGCTTTCTTTTAGTTTGAGTCTTTTTACCCCTAATTTGCATATCACTGATGAGATAAACACATCAAGAGTACATCTTAATCTAATGATAGACTTTTGACCAAAAAGACACATTATTAGACACTAATTTGCATATTACTGATTGGATCATCTTGTTATAGACTTTATTTTAGTTTGAGTCTTTTTAGCCCTAATTTGCATATCAGTGATGAGATAAACACATCAAGAATACATCTTAATCTAATGATAGACTTTTGACCAAAAAGACACGTTATTAGGCACTAATTTGCATATTACTGATTGGATCATCTTGTTATAGACTTTGTAAATATAGACTTAGTTTTAGTCTTTTTAGCCCTAATTTGCATATCACTAATGAGATAAACACATCAAGAATACATCTTAATCTAATGATAGAATTTTGACCAAAAAGACATATTATTAGGCACTAATTTGCATATTACTGATTGGATCATCTTGTTATAGACTTTCTTTTAGTTTGAGTCTTTTTAGCCCTAATTTGCATATCAGTGATGAGATAAACACATCAAGAGTACATCTTAATCTAATGATAGACTTTTGACCAAAAAGACACATTATTAGGCACTAATTTGCATATTACTGATTGGATCATCTTGTTATAGTCTATTTTATTTTTAGTCTTTTTAGCCCTAATTTGCATATCAGTGATGAGATAAACACATCAAGAATACATCTTAATCTAATGATAGAATTTTGACCAAAAAGACATATTATTAGGCACTAATTTGCATATTACTGATTAGTCATCTTGTTATAGACTTTCTTTTATTTTTAGCCTTCTTAGCCCTAATTTGCATATCACTGATGAGATAAACACATCCAGAATACATCTTAATCTAATGATAGATTTTTGATCAAAAAGACACATTATTAGGCACTAATTTGCATATTACTGATTAGATCATCTTGTTATAGACTTTTTGTAAATATAGACTTAGTTTTAGTCTTTTTAGCCTTAATTTGCATATCACTGATGAGATAAACACATCAAGAATGCATATTAATCTAATGATAGATTTTTGACCAAAAAGACACATTTTAGGCACTAATTTGCATATTACTGATTGGATCATCTTGTTATAGACTTTCCTTTATTTTTAGTCTTTTAAGCCCTAATTTGAATATCACTGATGAGATAAACACATCAAGAATACATCTTAATCTAATGATAGATTTTTGACCAAAAAGACACATTATTAGGCACTAATTTGCATATTACTGATTGGATTATCTTAGACATTTTGTAAATATAGACTTTTAGTCTTAGTCTTTTTAGCTCTAATTTGCATATCACTGATGAGATAAACACATCAAGAGTACATCTAAATCTAATGATAGATTTTTGACCAAAAAGACACATTATTAGGCACTAATTTGCATATTACTGATGAGATAAACACATCAAGAATACATCTTAATCTAATGATAGATTTTTGACCAAAACGACACATTATTAGGCACTAATTTGCATATTACTGATTGGATCATCTTGTTATAGACTTTTTATAAATATCGACATTTAGTTTTAGTGTTTTTAGCCCTAATTTGCATATCACTGATGAGATAAACACATCAAGAGTACATCTTAATCTAATGATAGATTTTTGACCAAAAAGACATTATTAGGCACAAATTTGCATATTACTGATTGGATCATCTTGTTATAGACTTTCCTTTATTTTTAGTCTTTTAAGCCCTAATTTGAATATCACTGATGAGATAAACAC
Source organism: Glandiceps talaboti (assembly GCF_964340395.1). Taxonomy (NCBI): domain Eukaryota; kingdom Metazoa; phylum Hemichordata; class Enteropneusta; family Spengelidae; genus Glandiceps; species Glandiceps talaboti. The sequence goes on along the minus strand of NC_135549.1, from coordinate 31,831,260 downwards.
ATCCAGAATACATCTTAATCTAATGATAGATCTTTGACCAAAAAGATGAGATCGTAAGCCTTAATTTGGTTTTGAGACACATATATTTGATCACTATATCATGGGTATAACTGAAGCGGTGACATTATTTTGTATTGTAATTTATGAATGTTCTGACCATCACAAAACGAAAAATAAATTTGGTACACATTGTTGGTTGTTATGTGGTTATTAGCTATATTTGTAATATTGTAAACAAACTTATCTTTTTCATCATCTTCAAAGAAGAATGTCTTTACGGAAATAACTCTTAAATTTGTAACATGAATGAAAAAAATATGCGCTGCAGAGCAAAATACACAGGTTTTAATTTTGTATGATTAGCATTTTAATGAAAGAAATATTTCGATTCAACTTTGTATTTCTTGAAAAAAAACTAACTAACTAGATTTTGCGAAAACTTTAACCCTAATTAGAAGTGGCACAGTCAGTATTTCTAGAAATAATCTATTTTAAGTTTACATTTAGTTAACTAGTTTTTGCGAAAGTTGTTAATTTTAGAATGGGAACCCTAATTAGAAGTGGCACAGTCTGTATTTCTAGGAACAACCTATTTTAAGTTTACATTTGGTTTACTAGTTTTGGGGTAACTTTAGTATGGGACCCTAAATAGAAGTGGTTTTCTGTGGTTATAGGCAATTATGGTTTTCAAGTTTGTGTTTCGTAAATAGTCTAATATAAACATCAATGATTTTTCATTTGAACATGGCAAAATACAATTGTTTCGGTTGTGAAAGAAATGTGTATACCGGAGGTGGCTGAATTTATAGGAATCTGGGTACCCGAGAACAACTTTGTGTACATGACTATGTATGACGTATCTATTCAAATTTGTTTGTCGATAAATTTTGATTTGTATTTTTTATTCGTAGATAAATTTTGATATGTATTTTGTATTTGTATTTTGCGTTCTTAATGTTTTCGAAAATGGGGAATATTACAGTCTGTGCCACTTGAACAACCAATGACAAACTTTCCTCCTGACAAAACCGTCTAAATCCTAACCTGTCAACCCGGGCCGCCACCTTCCCACCAAAAAAGGTACCGCGCCGAAATTGCCACCATGGCCCCCATTCCCATACAACGGGCCCAAATGCAGCAGAAAGAACAAACATTGCAAACCGACTTATCTCATATACCATCCTTCGACGTTCTCGCAGGGACCAAACCATGATAAATTGACGAACCAATACGCAAACCATTGACTTCCATTCTCGAACAGTCTCTATTGTACGGCGAACAAACATCTGAAGCAAACACAGCATCCATACGGTGATACACATTGCAATTTTTCCTTCCAACTTCCTCTTTTCGACCAGTGAGCGAAGTAGACAGCATACAGCATCCAGGACCCATACCAAACATCGGAATATTCTTCTATCATCCACTCTCAGCAGTACAAGGCTTCGGACATATACTATGACGACATAGACCAGGGTGAGCAGCACAATACCAGTATCCATCTTTGTTTATCGTTTGCTGGAGTCGCAAAGACAGTTTGAAAATGTATCACGCGTCATTTATATACCCAACCCAAGATGTTAGATTCCTGTCGAGAACCATGAACCAATCAGACCTAGAGGATCAAAATTTTCCTCTACCCCTCCAGGTGCACTTTAAAGGTGGTGGCAGGGAAAACTATTGTGTTTGTAAGACTAGTTAGGTGTTGTTTGTTTCAAATTGGTCAATCACTTGACAGGGAGTACACGTGTTACATTTGACAAACAACCAATCAAAAGTCCGGAGTTGATTTCTCCACATTCTTTTATTTTACAGGAATACAAACTTATGTAACGTGCACAGGGGTGAACACTGTGTAATGAAGGTATAGACTAGCGTTCCTCGCTAAATGCGTGCAATGACGGATAAGCACCGGTATTGTTGATGAATTATGAATGTATGTGTCGACCCCCGTTTGAATGAAAGTGTAATGTATAAAATTATGTCAGGACGTGGTGACGGGGGCTATTGTCTTGGAATAATAAGGTGTTGTATTTTGTTACCAATTACTCAACTCGTTGACATACAGTTTATTTATTTATTTCACGGAAGGCCGGCAAGTCCCATTTACAGGCTCCTAAAAATGAAAAATTCAAGAATACAAAACACACAAGCATATCAAACAAACAAAACTAACTTAATGCACATTAAAAACACATTTTTCGATTACTTATTCTCTAAGTATGTCAGTCATTTCATGATGAACGAAGAAGTCATAGTCAAATACAGCTGTAAGTCTTGCACGGTCAACCAGTTCAATTCTGATAGAAATCTTTTAAACAGTTCATGTTCTTTCCTACATTGCAATGTCAGATCCCTTACAAAAAACTTTGATAGCTTTGTTAACTTTCTAAGCATGTTAGATCAAAATTTTCTTTTTATAGCTCTAACGGAAACTTGGTTACATCCCGATTCAAATTGCTGTCTTTATGCTTTGCCTTCCTATACTTTCGTTACTTGTAATCGTGAAGCCTCACAAGGTGGTGGAGTCGCTCTGTATTTTCACAACTCGTTGTCCTTCTCTCTCATTAACACATGTAAAATTAATCACTGCGAATCCATCTTTGGGGAAACTATGATCAACAACAAAAAGATTGTTATAGGCGTTATCTACAGAAGACCCAACACACCGTTTAATGAATTCATTGACAGTTTAGAAGCATGCCTTGATCAGGTGTCAGTGAACGGGCGTGATTGTATTCTCCTTGGCGATATGAATATTGACACATCTTTAGATAGCCCACCCGTTACTCATTACAATACTCTCTTGAATACATACAATATGACACAATTAATTAACACCCCTACCAGAGTTACTAACACCTCACAAATATTACTGACCACTTTATTGAGTCCGGTACAATTGAAACAGACATTTCAGACCACTATCCAATTTTCGGCATTATTAAAAGTCTGCATCACGTTTTTGAAAACAGTACCAAAACACACACCTACGATTTCAGGAATTACAACAAAGAGGCCTTCTTAGCTGACCTAAGCAATGTATCCTGGCAACCAGTCCACATGTGCGAAGATCCGTCGGAAGCATACAATATTTTTAATGATTTATTTCATACTGTTATCAGAAGACATCTTCGAATAAAAACATTTACAAGAACACAAAAGTCAATTAAAAGACCCTGGATCACAAAGGGCTTATTTACATCCATACATACAAAACATAAACTTTTCTCGAAAATGAAAAATCACCCAAGGAATAACCAAATTAAAAATAAGTATACTAGGTACAGGAATACATTGACGAAGCTCCTTAGGTTGGCTAAGAAAAACTACTACACCAATAAAATTTCAAATGCCTCTGGCAACACCAACAAAACTTGGCTTATTATTAAAGAGATTTTGAACAAAACACATACCAAATGTTCTCCCGATAAATTAACTACAAACAACCCTGGAAACATATGCTTAACAGATACAAAAGATATTGCTCAAGAATTCAATAATTATTTCACTGGTATTGGGCCCAATCTTGCTCAAAAGATTACAAGCAACAAAGACTTTAGACAATACCTGGATGGGAACTACCTCAACTCCTTTTTCTTTCACCCCGTGTCTGAAGAAGACGTCCTTGGAGAAATATTCAAGCTTGATCCCCGCAAAGCTACCGTCAGGACACAATTAATCCCCTCTTACTTATACACGCTGCTCACATTATTGCATGCCCTCTCACACATATAATTAACTGTTCTCTCAACAATGGTATTTTTCCAAGTCTACTTAAGATTGCCAAGGTAATACCTATTTATAAAAAAGGTTCGCCATGCGATGTTGGCAATTATCGCCCCATTTCAATTTTGCCCGTAATCAGTAAAGTGTTTGAATCTATTGTCAATCATCAACTTGTTATATATTTTGAAAAATACAACATCCTCATCTCATGTAGTCATCTAATGTAGTCGCATCGCATGTAGTCACCTCATGTAGTCATATCGCATGTAGTCATCTCATGTAGTCACATCGCATGTAGTCATATCGCATGTAATCATCTCATGTAGTCATATCGCATATAGTCATTGCAGTATTGCATATAGTCATTGCAGTATTGAATTTTCGAATATTGGCAGGCATTCAACGCCATACACATGTACAAGTATATGTATTCTAGTATATAGTGTCTACGATTAGTGAAATTATCTCCAACCATCAGTATATGTGATGCAGATGACTCCATGACAAATTAACAAAGACAAATATGTACACATAATCAATACATGTAGTCCCCTATTTAAAAACAGTCCAAGGGCAGGATATACACTTGAGAATGGACACTGGTTATGCAGACGCCTAGTCAGAGTGCTATGCTGGTACTAGCAGTGTGTACACGTTGACAACCATAGTATTGTAAGATAGATCTCCGAGACCACGTGACCGGTAATGCCAGGTTAACCTTTAGTACTAGTAATACAAGCCATCAGACATACACACATACTTGTTTATTTCAGTAATAGTTCCCCTGGTTTAAAACCATTTGGATATAAATGGAAATAAATTGAAATATATATCACGACTACATCGTGTGATTCCACCAAAGAATCACTCTTTCTAACATTGTACCTTATTTTCTATAATATTACCTGCAAAAAGGGTTATGTGACCTTGTTTGAATCACAGTTGGTGACCCTCACGTGAAAACTTTTGACCCCAAAGTTTATTTACGACAACGACAGATCAAGCTAACAAATACACAAATTAAGGGAACGATTAGTTTTTACAGCCAGGGGTGGGCCGGTGACTTTGTGTTCATGTTGTACTTAAAAATAGTGACCCCCCCCCCCCCGCTGCAATTCATCCACCAAACAAACAAACCACCCCCTGATAAATACAAAAACACACTGACCCCCCCCCCATCTGTTGACAAGAAAGTTTCTTCTTGTAAAAGACTTTGTATTCTCAAAGCATAACACCGCATACTTCATAGTTAATTTTATATGTTACATTTTCAGTAATTTTAAGTGTATCTGGTAAATTGCTAACCAAAATCCATTGCTTCACATGTATAAAGCTCTTTAGACAGAAACCCTATGAGAAGTATGATTGTCTGTTCACGGACATGCAAAATATTCATGGTGATTGAGTGAACTATTACCATAGATTAATTTAGCTAATTATCAAGGACAATAGAAATGGAGTTAATATAATTGTAAACCCATGTCAATAACTGTCAATGCATGTACACACATTGACTAGTTTGCACTCTTCAAGACACTTGTTTGTCTGTTCATAATTGTTCAGTTTAATCGTGGCACTGACTCAAAACCGCCTCCCTTATTGGCAAAACTACCAATTTTAACGAAAATGCGTTTGAACAGGTTTTGAATAATGAATGTGATAAATATTATTGATTTCAATATAGAAATTACCAAATGTTATAAAAAAGTTTTCTGTACTACAACTGTTTCAGAATTAGATTACTAATGTAATTCACTTACTACTGGTTATGTTGTCCAGTACATTGTTGACAACATATGATAGCCTTGCAAATAAATACATTTTAATGCCAAGGAAATGCATAAAATGAACTGCTGAAAAGTATTTACTCGTAGTATACAATCACTCAATATGGATACTAGATTTAACATATTCCGGGGAGATGTAACATCTAATTTTCCTCCATAACTTTGCACTGTGTCTGTACTATAGAAGTCCTAGCTACAGTAAGTAGCCCTTTACGAGATCATCATCAAACACTTAAAAAGTCTGTGTTTATAACAGTTACTGGCAGTGTTTATCAGTCATTCACATAATATATTCTTCGAGAATCCTGAGTAATGTATTCACCTTGAAATATATTTCATTGTAGTTTATGGTGTAAAACAATAGCACGGCAAACGTGGGTTTCACATCTAACCTGGCAACATGTATTAAACTTGGTGATGGTGGTATCAGAGAATAAGTGAAACACAAACACAGAAATGTTATTTTTGATAAGACGATATGTAGTTCATACTATAGCAATGCCAAGTAACAGTTCAGTAGTGTATGTATGTTTGATAAATCAAAACATTAGGGGTGAGAACTATAGTTAAAAAACTAAATTCATTTAGTAAGGCACCAGACCCCTTCTAACTAAGTAGGTCAAAATTTAAAATTATTACACATTGCACAATCAATTCAATTTCAAATCAGTATGTAGTACTTTGTAGTGCTCTGAATACAACGCCAGTATGTAGTGAGGGAAAACATTGGCACTAATGTACGGGCCATGCATTTACTACACGTATAGCAACAATTCTTCTATTTTTTAATTTGACATTTTTATAAATGTTTATATTGGGGTACAACACAGATTTCATTATAAAAGTAAAATCTTCTTCATACATGTAGGATGAGACCTCCTCCATCACCCCCACCCCACACTAAAAGAATTGAGTTTTTATCCTACAATGAACTCTTGAATTCATCCCTAATCAATTTGAGACTTCTAACGGAGATGATCGTAGTAATCGCGTAACGCGTACGTACAAACATGTATAGGAACTAGACTTAAACTATATACATGGACATTGAATATCCAATATCTTGACACAGGCTAGGTCAGGCAATTTCAGTCAGAGTGTTTGCCACATATTATTTCAAAGTGTGTCTCACTCTAGATTGGTTTTGTTTTGTGCGCAATTCAACATGTTCAGGTCAATGGAGGCACAGATTTTAGAGTCAGTCCATCCAGTAAATTTCAAGGTATTTCATTTCTTATGTGTTACGTGTACAGCTACACATGCAAGTTTTTATACCACAAGATGACACACAGCAACTCATGGCGTGCAATATTAAGACGTCATTTCTAACAATACAAAGGTGGCCATAGTGCAGTGTTGTGACTCCATGTCATATGCATGGGATGCATCAAGAGACAAAGAGTTTATGTTATAATTGAATGTATATTTATAGCTATTTATTGTTTATGGATTATTTTATACACATACATTTATTGTTTAATAAATGTATCGAAATTTGAGTATAGCAGCGTGTCTCATGATTTCGTTTATAGTTGCTGAAAATAAGGTGACCCCCCCCCCATTCACTTTGTAAAAATGATGCCCCCCCCCTCGCTGAGTCCCAAATTGAAGTGACCCCCCGGCCGTAAAAACTGATCGCTCCCTTAAGCTGTTATTGCGGTGACGTGTTGATACAGGCCAACAACGGACTTTGGTTTAAAGTGGCGTTTCAAAATAGAGAATATTTGAAACTACTATATTCATCAATAGTCTCAACCAGTTATGTCTGTGTTAGTTTACAGATAGTTCATTTTTCCTCGTGCAGTAATATATCCTCTTTCTGTTTAGAATACAATCCCAACTATATAACACGTCTACAAATGAAACATCTACTATAGCAAACTACTTCAGACTATTTATACATGACTTGCAATTCTAAATGTATCATCTACTGTGTATTTCGTATTTAAAAATATTGACTAGCCTCGTTACAGTGATACGGGGAAGGGGTGAACAGGCCGACACAGTGTCAGAACTTATCGACTTTTGAATATAATGTTAAAGCTGGTGTGACATGAATATGACCCAAGTGTCTCTTCCGCGTTGAGTGTACAATGCAAAGAATAACGTTAGCCTTGTCGGAGTAAATGCGTCACAGCAATTTGGCGGGAGTTTGGATATTGGGCTATTTTAGGGTACATTGGGTCTATATATCGAGCTATGAGTCACTTCAAGCATACAAGTAAGTGATTAGTAGTACGCAATTTTAACGGTCATACAAAATGGCGTCGGCTGCTCATAGACTGGGTACTTTGAACGAGGAAGATCAAGCGACAGAACACAACCTTACTCGTAACCACAGCAAGGAAGAAAGACCTGGGTTTTCTCATTCCAGACTCATAGACAGTGCTAGAATTGGCAAGCCTAATCACCACCAAGGTAAGATTTTAATTCTTTGCGAAAGGATACTATATTTTGGTGGCTGTATTTAATAGCTATACTGCGTATTTAGGTACCGTATCATAATTTCCTGGCAGTTTCGGACCGAAAGAAGTTGACAGATTGAATATGTACCCTATAATTCGTGTACACCCACACACACACACACACACACACACACACACACACACACACACACACACATACATACATACATACATACTGTACATACATATACAAGTAGTTCACTGAACAAAAAGGCAATGCCCGTCAATACAGCAGACCAGTCTAATATATGTTTTTACCAACTATACTTGGTAGATAATTACTGGACTATTAAAGTGCAATAGGCTTGTAAGTAAAGATTGTTGTCCAATATTATACAATTTCCGATCACTTTTTAGCTCAACGGACAAGGAGGAGGGTCACATTTTATGCCACAGACCGGGCTTGATTTCCCCCAGCCTTCCCCCTTGTCTAGACTCCCTTACGTATACATCACTGGCATTCTGTGTTGATACGTACGAGAACCCCGTCTGGTATTGAGAAAGAAATCAATGCCATTTATCAGTTATTTATACGTAAGTACGGGGAAATTGAGTTACTAACTATACAACATTTTCTGAAATTGTACAATATTGGACAGGAATCTTTACTTACAAGCCTATTGCACTTAGTCTAGTAAATATCTAACTATTATAGTTGGTAAAACATCTATAGACGGGTCAGTTGCTTTGACGGCATTGCCTTTTTGTTCACCGAACTACTTGATTGATTGGTGTTATGGCCTACCACTGTACGCTGTATGTCAGAGTTCACAACATTTGACCTTGTTGACCCTTCTATTCAAAATAGTGACATCTTTTCATATATACACAATACACAGCCTTCTGTAATAAATATCAGACGACAATGCAAAGTTTGCCGTTCATAGTTTCTAATCCATTTCTGCAAGATTTAAAACCAGGTCCCGTCTGAAACTCTAACGTAATATT
>NC_135549.1:31812331-31817331 GCF_964340395.1 Glandiceps talaboti | reverse complement strand
CGAATTCTGATTATGATGACAGATCTGTGTTCATACAAATTCTCAATGATATGGGTATCTGTTATCCAAGTAAAGAGGAGGGTAGTGACATCGCAAATGTTTTTATCCCTTCTAAATTACCGGTAGGAAATCTCAGTGACACTCTTTGGGAACCAAACGCGAGTCCATATCAGCGTCAACTAAGTTACTGTTTTAGTCTTTCATTTATCCCAACTGCTTTATTCTGCCACGTCATCGTAGAAGTGTCAAAACGAGAGGACAGCTTTGCTGCTCCGCCAGTCTATCTTCGAAATCACATCGTGTACTCGACACATCGTGTTATTAAAGCATGCTCAAGTTGTCGGCGGACTTATCATTGTAACCCCCATCAAATTCACGTGGAATTGAATTATGTAAGAAGCAGTATTGAAATTACTGTGAGGGGTAGTCATACTAGTTGTTTTATGTCTGAGATAGTCACGTGGATCAATGCGGTCTTCAAACGTGCTCAATATCGCGGCTTAAATGTTTCGAAGTCTGTTCTCTGTCCTCGTTGTGTAAATGAGGGTGATTCGCAACCTTTCCGGTTTCCCAAAGAGCTGGATAATTTAGTGTGTCAAAAACGCAATACTCATATGTTTATGAAAGATGAATTATTAAATGGTTACCGCACAAATCTCGACCACTCGGTTACGAAAATAAGGCTTCTCCCATGTCTTGGTGACACGCACTGTCCTAAGTTGTTCGTTCTTCTACCAATCCCGACCATGATTGCAGACACACACCCTCCGACGTCACATAGTTGTCTAAATCATGGTTTCGCGCTACATTTTGTGTGTGACTGCCGAGATGAGTGGCATATCACTGATAGCCCTGGGTATAGGATACACAGAGTAGGTGAATTCATCGCCGTCTATGGTGAGCTAAGTGCAACTGTACTGAAGGCCTTAGCAACGTTGTTCTCTTCATTCGAGGAGGCAAAACAGGTACCGTTGACTCAGTCTACATTTAGATCTAGATCTACAATTCATGTCAATCGAAAGAGCAATTTTGACAATCCCGAAAACGTCTTTGCAAAGTATTTCAATGACTTTATTATGAATTTTCCTGAGTGTCAAAGCAGTGCTACTTGCTTGACAGATCCCGAAGATTTGATAGATGAGGTAACAAGGGAAGGTCGATTTAGTTCACGTAGTAGATTGATTTCTTTCCTCGAGAAAGCAGACGAGGGCGACAGTTTTGCAGGGTTATTTCCTGTAAATGATGACGGAAGGGTTGCCTGGATGTGTAGGGAGCATGCCTCCAGATAACCATGTACACTTCATGGTAATTAAGCTGTCGTGAATCACATAACTTTGTGAAGCACTCGTGGCACACTTAAAACAGTAAATATCACAAAGAGTCAGTGAAAGACAGAGAAACAGTAATAAATGTCATTGTCAGCTTGTGTTTGTGAGAGTACTCGAGTGATGTCCAAATCTCCTGTTTGTGCCGAAATGACATAATCAACCATACAAACTGATCAGTACTATACAAATTAGGCAAACTAACAAATTAAATGAGTGAGAAATTATGTAAATATGTTTGTGCTGTACTGTATTTCGTCTATGGTAAAGAACCGTATTTTATTAAGACTCAATTGATATGTTTTGCATTGAAGTTGTTAGTTTTTGTCGGGGGGGGGGGGTATTTGTGTTGTGTAGTCGTTTTTGAATATTAAGTTACATGTACGTTTTCTTCTACATACACCATAACCAGTTAAAGTGTACTGACAAATGTACAACAAAGTTGTAAGTATATATAAGGTTACCGTATGTCAATAACAATGCAGTCTTCAGTTATAATACAGTCTGTGTTTTTGTTTAATCACTCCAAATGGTCATTTAACATGTTAGTTACAAATTTGTCCATCCATGGTTGTATGTACGGCGTAGATTTTCACGCATGATGTGTATTCTTTGATGAATATTAGACAAATCAGTAATAGATCTAGAATACAAGCTAATAAAGTTGTAAATGTGCATATGATGGATTGCAAATAACAAAATATACCTTGTGCAAATTTATTTGGATGGGAGCACGGTGTGTGTTATTCGAGGAATCGTAACTTGCTACGATGTGATTGAAAGCCATCATGACTTGGATATGTCTACATGAGAAGCCAGCAGCCTGCTCCTCCTGTAGAACCACCTGTTTAATAAATCTCCATCTCGTTCATTGCCAACAAATAATTGTTTATTGATATTATATCAATATTCACAAAGTTCATATTAGGGCCAGTGATAGGAATGTCATGTCAAAGTTGTTCATGTTCTCAACAATATTCATAAGGTTTTTCTGCGCACGCGTCAACTTCTAAAACCAGTATACACGGACTTAACTTTGAAAATAAACGACTACTCTATATTCTTTTGACATGTTATTACGTATATCGTCGCACTCAAAAATATTCATACTTGTTCCAGTCAGTGCCTTGAAATGAATGTAACAGTGAAATCCCAGATGCACTGGGAACTATAAATATATTTGTCTATGACGTTCGATTGACATAAACTTACACATGACTGTATATTGTTGAGTGGCTAGTCCACATGACGACATGACTTTGTCTCGAAGTCAACAACTCTTTTTTTCCGGCTGGTTTCATAATTAGAAAACTATCACTTATCTATCACTTATACCTTCGCATGGAACGACCAAAATGTACTGTACCAATGGATTGCAAGGGTCTACAAACATCCTGTTCGATTTGACCAAATAAACGCCCTCATAAGTCCACTTTCTTTTTTTGCATTCGAAGCAGTTTTATAAAATATGCAAATGTTGTTTTTATCGAAACTAGTCTGGCTGCCATATCAGACCAGTGCAGTATTCTATTATTAGACTGGGACTTTCCGATGACAACAGTTGAATGGAATGTATTCATGGTTTATAGAGGACAATATAGATGTAATTTATTACTTGGTTTACGTGTATACATAACAGTCTTAGGAAGTAGTGTCATACTGAGTTCAAATAGCTGTTACAACCCTTAACCCTGCCACAACAGACCACTATTCAGCTAATGCATACCCCTTCAGTTTTGATGCTCGACTTCAGTATATATCGCTATGGTAACATACATGTACATATTCAGATTTAAAAAAAAAAACAATTTAGATATGGGATAATGTAGGTCAAGATCAAAGTAGATTACAATGAATATTGAAGTGAAATTTGAATACGATGTATACTGAAGTCATATTAAAAGTAAAAGAGGAAATAAGGCAGGATGAGTCTATATGCAAAACGCGTCAACACCTACAGAAAATTATGACATATGTCGACCATTCTGCAATAATAAGTTGTAAATAAACACACATATAGAAATAAAATTCACAAAAACAGCGAGGAAGCAGAACAGGTCAAATAGAGAAATAGAACGGAATAGAAAATGATGTTTATGTTACATATATTTATAGTGGAGGGCTAATCCCAATTTAAACACACACACACACACACCCATTGTTAGTGACGGTATAGTGACCTTTTATAGTATCAGTCACGTGACAAAACCAACAACGTTACAGCTTGACAGTTGAAGGTTTGAGCCATATGTATATGAAACAGGTAAGCACATTTTCCTGACTTTGTGATTGATGATTGTGTTGCAATAGTAATCAGACTTCGTATGTTACACCACAATGTCGACCTTGAACATGACTGACCTTTGTAAAGGTCAAAATATCAATCAATATAACGTACGCCTGTAGTGGTCTTAGTGATTCTATGTCATGTCTGCTTATAATGTAAATGTATTGTAAAATGTATCGAGACAGTTACATATAAATATTGAGTGTCATTGAGTAGTTTAAGCAGCCTTGTTGGGGAGCCTGTATGTTGTCCAAATGATGTCTCTTTTTCTCAGCTAATAATCATCACTACGAAGAAAATAAAACCGATTCGTATTCCAAAATCACCCTAATAAGTAAATATAATAGACTAAGTTCTAAATATATATATGAGTAAGAACATGTAAAGACTGGGGTTAATGATTTGACAGAGTGAATTGATTATTTCAAAGGTAAATCTACAATATAAATCTCGTTGTATATATTTTTTTTATACGAACAGTGACATTAAAGAAACCATAAATTAAACTCAACAGTCAAAGTACAACTACTCGTCTAATTAACTACATGTATGTGCTTTTTTATTCTTCTCTTTTTCAGTTGTGAACTGACACTCGATAAAATGAATTTGTTTCATTCAAATGGCGGAATCGCTTCGAGGACGAAAGTTGTTGGGGACACATTCGTCGGCCTTTATAGACGGGTAGTGATGTTTATGACCGTATCAAAAAAACTATCGCATGTTGGCGACTACATCCCTTCCGTAAAATTTTGGGGTAGGATTTATTATGGTTGTGTTAATCATATTTTCAGGATGAGTGATTTGTATAGTGTGTGTGTGTGTGTGTGTGTGTGTGTGTGTGTGTGTGTGTGTGTGTGTGTGTGTGTGTATGTGTGTCATGGAATGTCGTCCTATTTACCAGTTTACTTTAGGCAAATAATGAATACTCAATGGTTTGCCTTTTTAAAAAAAAAATCTATATAATTCCCCCATGAAATCAAATATGAATGAATATAATGCATCGCATGTCAGTTGCTGTTCATGGGAAAATTATCAGAGTCTTTTAATCTTGCTTGACATAAAACTTATTTTCTACAAACGCTCCAACAAACAAATTGACATCTTAAAACCAATAATTCAGTATATTTCGATGTTGCCAGCACGGTTTTAAAAACTTTTTAAGTTATTCATAATAAAATTTTGTGCATTTCTATATTGCTGCATTCGGAACTAAGATATACTTGGAATGGTCTTTTCTTTTCTAGACACTGATTGGGGCAATCTACTGCAAAAATCAACAAATGTATTAAATAGTGTACACATGAATGACGGAGACACTGAACAGACAGGTGTGACACATTTTATAGACGATTCTGCCTATGGTAAGTATAAATCAATACTAACCTTTG